>NC_031771.1:3438773-3682372 GCF_001522545.3 Parus major
TGGTCTCACACTTCCCCCCCGGTTCCGCCCCCTCGAAATATTGATTGTTTTAAGTGTTTCTGACTTGGCCACAAACATCTGGAAGGTATGAACGTACCGGATTTGTTTCCAGCCACAAAACAGCCCCAAATCCCAAACCCTCCAATGCTGGCGAGGCTGTGGCCAACGCCAGGAATGCGCCTTTGCAGAATACAATAATTTTTAAGAATTTGGGTTGAAGTACGAATGTGCTGCAGTTGCAAAACACAACTTCACCCCGTCCTAGAAGACACTGAGTCAAGCAGAAACTGGTATTATAAACACGATTAGGCTAAACTAAATCTGCAGGTCTGACCTGTCTAACGTGAGTCAGCACGAACAACTTTCAGTCAAACCAGGTTTTATAAAGCATTAACTCTTAAACAGGCACTTGGACTAAGCCCTCTAGTTCCTGCACCTCTGTGCTAAGCTCCAGCTGGTCCCTGCCCAGGGACTTTCTACATCCCTCTGGGATCCTTCCCAGATTAAAAATAAAGTAGTGCTGTTTTGAGAGAAATTTAATTTGGGTCCAATCTAACTGATTCGGTTCACATCAGGTTGTACAAAAATGTCCCCACTCTAAAATTTCCATTGAAAAAAGCCTATTCAGAAATAACTAAGCATTGTGCTCAAGTTTTCAATGCGACAGCAGGAAAACATGGAAGTAAAAGTGGATTTAGGGATTTCAGCGTGCTACGTAAGGGCTTGTCCACACTGAAAAGTGATATAATAAAGTAACAACTGCACTGTAAAACCTGCAGAGTTTAATTTCTGAGGCAGAACATCTTCTGAAATCACAGCATGTTAACACAGGCTCTTAAAAAAAAAAAATTAAAAATCTTAAATTTTAGAAACTGCGACATTTTCATCTACCATCCCTGCCCATAGCAGGCGGGCTGGAAATAGAGGTTCCTTCCAACCCAAACCATTCTATCATTCCTTGAAGTTACATTCCCTTTAAAAGAATTTTCTATTCCAATTTCTACTCCTGCCTTTTCCCCACATTTACAAGACCAAAAGAATGTATGTAGACACCAAAATCCATAAATGGTCAAGTGCAAATCGTATTAGTGATGCCGTTTTGCCTTGAACACAAACAAAATACGATCCCTTTTTAAGATAAGCCGTAGTAGCACCATGGATCCAGGCAAACATCAGAGGATCATGATAAGTATCTGATCAAATGCAAATTGTTTTTTTCGAGCAGTAAAGTAGGGAAAGAAATGTATTATTAAGAAGATTCCACAGAGAAGAGCTCTTAGAGGACAGGAGGAGAACAGAGCCTGTGACTTTGCAGTGCCCCGTTAACCATTCCAAACCCTGATAGTCCCCACCCAGCTGCAAATGAAAATATCCGAGGGCAATCTCTGCCAGACATCTACAAACGTGACCTTCTCTCCTTATGGGCCTGACAAAGCTTCCCTTTTTTTTTTTCCACTTTTGCAAAAACAAAAGTAGGCTTATGTCAGCAAAATACTCAGCTGACCTTCAAGCAGAGAGGCCTTAGAAGATAACGTGCTATTAATATTCTACTTAAGAAAATATTTCTAGATGCTCAGGGATTGCAGCCAAGGTTTATACAGCCCATTGAGGATGCTCAGTGAAAGGAACAGAAGAGTTGTGAAAGCTGGAGGAAGTATTTTTTTTCCCTGAGGGGAAAAAATCCTGAACGTCCATAGGTACTTAAACTCAGTGCAGTGAATAGCTGATTCAAACATGAACTAGTTAAAACTGAATTTAGCACACCATTAGGAAGGGATATATTTTTAGTCCTTGCTATGCAGTCTCTGTGTGTACTGAGCCCATAAAATCAAACGTGTGCAGAGGATGGCTGCAGTTGGAGGCTCATCTGCAGTTACCTGCAGCCCGGGTGGGGCTCGTAGAGGTGCCCTTGGCTGGTCGTTTCAAGTCAGGCTGCCACGAGCCTTGCTCCTCCCGAGCCAGACGTGTTTGACACACAAAGATATCCCAAAAAAACACGTGTTCTGTTTCCTTTCTTTGCCCTGACTGGTCCTTTGTGCCAGCTGCCTTGGAAAGGTGTTAGTCCTGTGGTGGAGGAGACTGGACAGAGATGGAACAAGCAAACTCTCATTCCTTGTGCTAGCACTCTTCCTGAGAGAGAGTTTCACTCCAAGTTAGAGAGAAACAGGAATAATAATGCTAAGTGAGGTCTTGGGAAGACAGTTTATAGAAAAAAAACAGATTCAAGTGCTAAAGCTCCTATGGTAACATTATAACTGCTTTCTAAACCCTTACATCAGTCTTGAAAAGGTAATTCTTCCTAGATGGAGAAGGTAATTCTTCCCAGCTATAGACTACATGTTTCTCTTACCTGTGGCTCACAGCTGTCAGTAACAAGGAAGGATGCAATTTGGGATGTGCAATTCAGTGCCCTTCCTAATCTTGCCTGAGGCCAGGAAACTTTCTCTGCCTGAAGAACAGCTTTGTGGACTGCTATTTTTAGCTGAATTGCTGCAACTAGAGGAGGAACGAAGCAGGCTTTGGCCTATACACAGAGTCAATATTCTACATATTTCCAAGAACAGTAACTGTGCATTTCCTTTCACCTTGGTTCATTTCCGCACGCCCCTGTCCTCGGTGTACCTTCCTGACAGGGGAAAGAAAAGGCAGGACATCCCTGCATTCTGCTTTCCAGGTGGATGCTGTGCTTTTGCCAGGCATTCATCACTGAAAACAGCAAACTACAACATGAATAGAAGTCTGGTGAGTCACGAGCTTTACATCATTGCCTTTGCCTCCTTTGGTGGACCCTGGTAATTAATTTACAGATGTGCTGCTTGGGAATGCTCAGATTCCACCCGTGGCTTATTCCCTGCTTTATGATGACATAAACAGAGCTTTGCTCTTAGCTTATTCTATATTTAACACAGACTTTCCTCAACTCCCTGCCGTATTTCATAGGCAAAGGTCCAGATTCTGATCTCAGCTGCCTGCACTGATGTAAATGTGCAGTCACTCAACTGATGCCAATAAAGTCACACTGGAAATTTGGGATGTGACCTTAGATATCCCTCTTGTGTCAGTCCCTGTAATTACTGGAACAACATAACTTTGGAGCTGGTGGTGGCCTTCCTGGAGGGGTCTCCCATTTCCCAGTTACATAAGGCTGATGGTCCCAAGTGAAACAGAACCAAGTCTTTAATTCCCGTAGTCCCATCAAACGGCTGCCTCTGGACACCAGTGAGCTTCTGTAGGAAAAGGAGACGTTTCAGTAGCAGATGCCAGGAGAAGCCACAGAATCACAGAATGGCTTTGTTTGAAAAGGACCTTAAAGACCATCCAGTTCCAGGCCCCTGCCACAGGCAGCGGCACCTTCCACTGGACCAGGTCACTGAGCACAGGTCACAGTTCCCTCTGGCTGTCAGAGAGCGAGGGAGGGGTGTGGACACTTTCCTGGCTTTACTGACCCTCTGAGGAGCCAAATAATCTGAAGAGGTTACAGCACACATTCAGACGCTGCCACAGCCATCGGCATGTTAGTGCTTTGAAGCTTTGGCATGTTGGCTAAATCTCTTTCTCAGCTACAATTCCCAGCACAGTTTCCTCACCACTTCCCAGCCCAGAGGGAACGGTCTCATCTGTCTCCCTAAAGCTTTACACAAAGGTCACCTGTCCTGGTTAAAACCTGCACTCTTGTTTAAAACAGCACTTCAGTGTACTTAAAAAGGCCAGAGCAAGAGAAGTGGGCCAAGGCATAAGCTAATAATGCAACACCAACATAAATTTAGGAAGTTGAAACAGGATGGAAGATTTATTCTCTTTTCAAAATTACTCAAGTTTTACAATGGAAGGAAAACCTTTCTCTCTGTCCAGAACAAAACTTTCCTAGTTTAGGAGGGATACACCACGGACTGCTGCAAGTGTTCTACCAACTGCCCAGCATTCACACAACAGGACATTTTTATCCCATGCAAAAATAAAGCTGAAAATACAGACTGGTCAAAAGGATACAACTATAGCAAAATACAATTCTTTCTTTTGGTCTTGTGAAGGATTTGATTTCAAGGTTATGGAGAGCACAGCTGACAAAATGCTGTGCCTCTCCAATGGAAGCTTTAAGGGAGAGGGAGGATTTAAGCCAGGAATGGTGCTTGTCCTTAGAAGGAAGAATGCTAATGAAGTGTTTGTAAGGCTCAGGATGTTTTAAATAGTTGTTAAATATTAGAAATGGCATTGAGATGATTCACTGCTACACACCAAATAAAAGCTTAGTGCATACAGATTGTATTTTCTTTACAGATTGCAATATCAGAGATGACTTTGGTAATAAATCCTCATTTCTCCTTATCATGACTCAGGTAAAAAAGCAAAACAAAACAAAACACAACCCTCCCCCGAAAATCCAATAATCACAACCCCCAAACACCCAGTCTTTACCTCCACAAAAAAATAAACAACTCCACCCCAACACCTCACTCCTTCACCTTTGCATGGGCCATTTCGTTCAGCTCGTTTCTCGCTCAGAATTATTAACTGCTAGAATGTCATTGCTGCAGAGAAGTGTTAGGTAATGGATCATAAATGTCATCTATGTGGCTCAGTAATCCCAGCTACTCACAAACCAAACAGGAGGACTAAACCCAAAAGCAGAAGTAACCAGTCAAAGCAGAGAAGCACTGACTTGCATTCCTCCTGCACACGCTGGAAAAAGCAATAAAGCTTGATCCAGATATTCCTTATCTGCCTGGAGCCGTAACAAACGCCTCTTGTCTGGGAAATGGGTCCCTTCCAGCACCCAGCAGGTTGGGGATTTCCTGGGTTTATTGTGTCACAATCAATAATAGGGAGCAAAATGAAATGGTTTTCTATTGAATCTGTTCATTTTTGATCTTGTAGCCAGTTTGGTGCATGCAGTTTGGTGGTGAGAAATTGGTTTGCTTTAAACCCAGCAGTACGTGTGATTTTTGCAACTGCATACAGCAAGAACTAGCATTTGCTTTCTTTACTCTAACAGTGAAATTTTCAAAGCAGTCACAGCAGCTCTTAGTGAAGACAGTAAGAATTAGATTTAGTTATAGATTTTAAAGCTGGAAGACCCCACTATTACCATCTGTGTAGCAGCCCATGTCACAGACTACAAAATTTCCCTGAAATAATGCTCTTATAAACATGTGGGAAAATATTTTAGAAATTAACACAGATTTCACTTGAAAGTTATGATTATAGACCCAGATTCACTATTGCAGTTGTTGACCACGATCACTGAAACTTCTGTATTTTATTTCTAGTCTAAATTTGACACTGTCCAGTCCACGAGGCAACTGCTTGCATTCCTCAATCCTAAACTCTCTGCTTACACACATAACCCAAACACACATTGAGAGAGATAGAATATGGTAAAAGAGATTAAAAAAAAATAACCATAAGGCTTTTAAGGAGAAATGTGCTATAAATCTCTTTTTTTGATATTTACATCAATCAACCAATACTTCTTGCAAGTTTGGTAAAATATCTCAGTATGTGTGAACAAGATGTATTTCAAATTAAATGCTATTAAATATGAATATGAGCATGTATGTTGTCTGGTGGGTAAATTTCCCCACTTTATTGCTCCCATATTTATGAATGAGTTTCTATCAGCCCTTAGGAAGGCCTTTGATAGAAATGAGCTCTCCATCTACAGATAAGCTAAATTTCATTAAAGCTGCTGTGCAGAGCCCAATTTACAGCCTGCTAGAGAGAGACTCCTCCATGGACAGGAGTTACTGTCTAACAAAGCTCCTCTTTTGCACCGTGCTGACAAGACTATTCCTGTTGTGGGTAATGGCTACATGTGCCTTTTTCTACCGCAGGCACTTTTTGCTAAGATCTAGGATAAAATAATCAATTCTTCCAGAATTCATAGAGCAGCTACACATGTAAATGACAATTAGCCAAATTTGCATTCTTTACAAAACCCTTGCTACCCTAAAACCTCTTTCAGTGCTCAGGAGAACTACAGTCTACTTTGTGCAATAAAGCAGCAGGTATAGGAATAGCTAACCTGGCAGAAAATAAGTGTTGCTTAGGAACCAAGAGGTAAGGAGGAAGAAGAACGCATTTATCAAATTCTACTGCAAAAGCTGGCCAGAATGGAATTCAGTGGCACACTGAATCACAGAAATGTAATTAGGCAGCAGCTTGTTCTGTACACTAGAGCAACCAAAAACTGCTGATTAAGGTCAATTAGTAATTAAAAACCGTAAAACCTCTCTGATTCCACAGAAGGTGATAAATCCCAGAAGAAACCTTGTATAGAAGTGTGTTATGCAAATTAGAGCCTCGGGGCACTGTTGCAGTGTAAGTAATACCAAGGAGTCAAAATTCTGCAGGTAGAGCTCGTCTCTCACTTCCTCTGGGAATGGGTGAGGATTCTGAAAGGCAGCAGCTCCATACGTTAGATGGGATTTCAGCTGGGCCTGGATGAGTGCCAGGATTTCTGAAAACATACCATCCCCTGCCTGCCCAAACTGAACACGTAATGAATTAAGAATTTTCTGAGAACCCTTTCCAGCGTTCTGCTCCGGTAACATCACACAAATGGCTGCTTGGATTAACAGCCCCAGCACCCTCCCGGGCTTGTGGATGAAGCCCCACCGATTCCCTCCTCCGAATTCCTGTCAGGCACGTTCAATGGCTCGGATCAGGCTGTCTTTTCAATTACACACAAACCTTGTGAAACATCTCCACCAGTAAGCAAACACTGTGGGCAAGGAGGAAACTCGAATCTTCTTTTAGAAGATCACCGAAGTGAAGCTTTGCTCTCCTGTACCAACAAAGTTGGGATTTATCAACACACTCTGTTATCCTGCCTCAGCACCCATCAGTTCTTATCTGTTCTCAGAATTCCACATTCCTCCATCCCTCTTCCGAGCACAAGGCTCAGCTCCTGTGAGAGGGCTTTAGACAGACAGAGCTGTGCAATAAAACCAAGCTGCTCTCCCAGGTGGGTTTGTGTTTCCTTCCCCACGCTGAAATGAAAACCTCCTGTCTCCTGGCCTTCCCGTTCGGGATGAATTACCCGTGCAGGTCCTGCGCTGCCAGCTCTGGACTACTGACAGTATCATTAAGCTCAGCTCCACCAGGGACAGATCTCTTCAGACACTGAACAGTAATACTTTTATGCTGCCTTAGGAGTTTCACGGCGTTGCGCTGGGAAGCAAATCCCTCTCCCAGTGCAGGAAAAGGCACGGGCAGAGCGTTCAAAGAAGGCGTTGTTAGAGGTCCCTCTGTGTTTCTAGAGAGTCGCCTTTCTTCTGCTCAAGACAGAACAGGCTGCTTTCTTTGCTGCTCGCTAAGAGCTCACAATCAATTGCTGAGCTGTGCCACAGGCTGCAGGCACAAAACGTTGCGTGAATACCCTGTGTGAGCAGGTGTGGGGGTACTGACAGCTCCAGGTACCTTTCCAAACCCTATCCTGGAAAAAAGAACTTCCTGTGGAGTGTACAACTGAAGGCACCGTTGCACAGTGCCTACAGTTAGGAGGAACATGTTTTAACTACAGAGTGGTTGAAGATCCACTGATGTCTGTGGAACATGGACATGAAGCTATGGAGCTCTAATGAGCTATGGAATGCTCTTGGAACGACACCAGCTGCTGTACCATCATGATTCTGCAGTTGCTAAAATAATTGCCTCGGCTTAGAGGAAGTTTTACTACTTCAGTTTCCTCCGTTCCCCAGTGCTAGGCCTTATAAATGCTGTGAAATAGAAACTATCACCACATTCAGCAGTGAAAAAACAAAAAACAAAACAAAACAACAGAGGAAAAAGCCCTGAGAAACTAATTTCCTCAACTGGGTGTCATCAGTTTTTATATCAGCCTGCAAAAGCCTTGAATTATTTGATCCTCAGATTACATTTCTTCCCTGAAAATGGACTTTAAGTGCATGTATTTGGCAAAGTCTACACTTAAAGCTGAAATAAGTTGCAGCTGCTGGTAGGTCAATACTTTTTTATATACATATATGATGGATAAAACAATAGTTGTTTCTGTTATTTTTCAGTATTTTTATTGCACAGATTCTTTCACCCACAGAACTCCTGCTACCACAAACCCTCAGAATTCTGGACTCAGTAACAATGTGTATGGTCTAAACCTTCACTACTTCGACTGTCATAAAATAAAACCTAAATTGTATTTTGTGCAACAGAACTGCATGAAATACAAGAATCGAAAAGGAATGTGTTGCCCTTTTATCTGACAAGTAGCAATGACTCTTTATAAGTAAACTGTATCCATCTTTTGGTTTGGGTAAAGAGAGATAAAATATAAGCTCTTCTTTTACTGTTATAGGAAATTCATTCTAACATTGTCTCTAAAGTAAACAATTATAAATGTATTAAGGGACATTGATATTATTGCCAAAGATCTATGTTTTCCAATCATGGATCAGGTACCTAATTCTCATGGGGCTTTTAAAAACATTTTTGTTTAATACACTTTGGATCCTATATCTCTTCTGAATTATGCAGTTTTAATGCATTTTCTTTTCATTATTTATGGAAAAAAAGCAAGAACACTCCCACATCTTTACCACAAATAATCTCACGTCATCTTTCATTTGCCTCTCACACTCAGGTTCGAGCCCAGAAGTAAATTTTCAGATGCTGATAAAATTCTTAAAATTGTTAATTGTTTAACTGTATTTCACCCTTATCAGAGACAACATGCAATGTTAGCCAACATTAATGATAAAAACGGACACACCTATTTTACTTAAAAGACCAGGTTTAGAGTAATCATGGAAGAATTAGAAACGCTGTGTATTTCACTGAGTGATCTGTGACTGAGCTGCCATAAACACGGATTAATCAAACATAAGTTATAGATTTTGATTTTACTAGGGGAATGCATAGATTACAATTCATTCTTAAAGTTATTATTTGGATGCTTGAGCTCATCTGTAAAAATCAGCATCTGTGTAGAGGCAAACCACACAAGCTGCTTTCTGAAAATCAAAGAGGCCTATGTTTGCTTATTGCCGAGGCTGTCACTGATTAAAGATGGGCTTGGCAACTGCATAAATGGGGCTTGAGAAGGCAATTCCCTGCTATGGCAGAAACCTGGAGCCAAAAACCCAGGAGGTCTCTTCCAGAACGGCCTTGCTCACAACTAACTCAGGTTTCCCTCTTGTCTGATTTCAGCCGCCCTGATGAAGACATTCATTTCCCTTCTTTGGTTTACAGCAAATTATGCCAATCCCTGGTTACAGCAGAGCTCTCACAATTGCAAATAGCAATACAGATCAAACCCACGGTTTTGTTCCTAGATGGCTCATTTCAAATTCACCAAACAAATAGCCCATAGTCCTCATTCCAAGGATAAGGTAACTTGGATATGCCTGGAGACATGGAACAGGAAACTTGGTTCCTTTCCATATTTTATGACTAACAGTGTGGGTGTATTAACTCTCAAGTGGAAGGTATTGTGCTGATCAGACTTTGATCCAGAGCCTTGATCCCAGTCTACTGTTTCCAGTGCACAGCATAATAGTCAGAGAAAGAGTCCCTTGGGTAAAATTTTGGGGTTAAAAAGATTTAAGTGTGCGAGGTTGGAACCAACTCACAGAAACAAGTAATATATGGTCGGTGGAGACTCTTATATCACTCAACATACATTGCTCAAGGTTTGCATATGGAACTCCAATGATTCCCAGACTCCAGGACTTTCTCTTCACCTGTTGGCTGCCACAGACCACTGAACCACAAAATTCCAATACATCAAACACAGAGAGCTGCAGGGATGCACAAGAAAATGCATTCTGAGGTAGCTGCAGGAATGTTAAAATGGACTTCCCGCGAGGTCATTTTTAACCTGAAGTGCCGGGACCCCAAATATTGGCTGGCACAAGTTCTCCTGGAGTCACTTCTATTCCTTGCAAAGAGACATGAGTCACCAACCAGGCTCTGGGAACGCTGCAATTTGCCCAACACGACAAAGTGTCAATCCCAAAACACCCTGGGACAGAAAGCAGTGTGCTAGGGACAGGGAGAGCTTGGCTATGCCTTGGCAGGGACTTTTAAAGGTTTGGTCTGGCAATAGCATAAAACCGAGATCCCAAAATGATTTCTGGGTCACAGTCACTTACAGATTAGGAACTGCTCTGTCCTGATGCACAGCAGAAGCAATGTGGAGGCTTATTTTGGGGAGAACTCCCTTCAATCCAATTTATCATTGATCGGTTCTAGAACAGGATCAACTAGAAAAATGGCTTTACAAGTGGGATTTCACTGAGACTGTTGCTATTCCACTGACTTCCATAAAATACAGGGCAGCCTCAGACATCCAGATTACTTTGCATTTTGGAAAGCCCAGTGAGGTCATCACCACAAATTTAAGAAAAACAATATTTTGCTTTTATATTTATTATCTTTTTTTCCACTTTTTGTATTTTAAGTGTTGGTATTTAATGTTTTTTTCTTTTTGCCAGCTGTTCCCCTATAAGTAGGGTGAGCTACAAAACCAGCTCCAAACTGTAGATGGTTTAGTAATCAGATGCAGTTAAGGGCAGCAGCTAGGGACAGTAGCACTCAATAAAACTTTACTAGTTAAAGTAAAACTGGCACCAGAATTTTCTCTGTTAATATGATTAGCCCACTGGAAATTACTGCATGACACACTGCGCTTCGAGCAATCTGTCTCCTTCCTTTGTTGCTGCAGTGATCACAGAGATCTCCTTAAGGACATATTTATGTGTTTCACAAATTCTTCAGGAAGAAAATGTAATACAGCATTGATGCAAATTGCCGTAATACCATGTACTGAACCCATTTCAGGATATTATGAAGATTGCTGTTTCTATGGAAATTGAGCACCAGTTTATGGATACAAAATCCAAATTCACACAGGCAAAACCCAAGCACAAACAGACGCACATACACTTGCTGAACACTGTTGGAATCGGTCCAGGATGATTTATTTTCCAACAGTAAATTTCCTCCGTGTATAACATTCACTAAACACTGTGAGCACTATGTACAACACTTTACCAGGGTGAGTTACACCCTGGGAAGCTTTTAATGCCAGGATAGAAGAACGTCAGCCAAAAGGTAAAACTGGGGGGGAAAAACCCCACCCATATTCCTGCTTTTAAGCCAGCCAATATCAATATCAATGTCAACCGATATTCCTCTTTGTAAGGAGAGGGAAAATAAAATAAGCATGCATATACGTCAGTGTTTCTCAGTAACAAATAAGCAATTTGAAGTGAAAAACTAGGAAATCCACTTATGTAAGGTCTAAGAACAGAACTGGAGTTTCCTAACCCTAGAAGTGGAAGAAAAGCTCCACAGGAGGATTTGAGAACAGACAAGAGTGAAGCTGGCTCCTTACTGAACTCGAGCAATTTGATTTCTGGTTTTGTATTTCCCAAGCAGCCGCAGTGTTTTATGTCCATAGGCCACATTATGCAGTTTATGACTGGGACACATCACACATCTATCACCTAGGATGACTAATTATTTGGGAATTACTGCAGTGAGTAATGCCAGAAGAATTTGCTTTATTGCCTCAGCATAGCTGAGCTGGAAAATGCCTTATGGATGTATCTAATTCCATGAAGACAAACAACTTTATAGCCGTCATTAACACAAGCTATAAATGCTAAACATGTAATTCTGTAGGAATTCTTAGAGGCATGGAAGAAACCCCTGACAGGGATATAACCTGCCCATGCAACCTCTCTGCTGTCCCATCTCCAGAGAGGGAAGCAGGAACACGGCAGCAATCAGAAAACACGGCTGTCATTTGCAGAAACACGGGGAGTTCGTGTAATTCAGTACAGATGTAAGCCTGGGGTAAGTCTGTCAGCATAATCAGGATTTTCACAGTATGTGAGTGCTGCCTCCAGGCATTTGGAAACACCTTCTCCCTGCTGGCTCCTCACAGTACCTGGGAGTGGAATGAAACCAGACCTGTGTTCTGCACCATCTGCTTTACCCCACACTGACTGCGGCCCTGATCCTGCACACGCTGCCATTCACACTCGAAATTCCCATCATAAACAGCCCTGCTGCTCACGTGAGGCAAGTACAGCACACGCACGGTTTTTGGCACAAGTGGGAAGCGTGCCTCTTCAGGGGCACCACGGAATTGCTGACGAGGTAGGAATGGGCCCACAAATGTCATTTCACTGTACAAAAAAAACACAAGGGAAAAACAAATTGCAGAATCTGAGTTTCAATCGCCAAAATGAATGCCAGCCACAATGAGCTCGCTAAGCAATAAAGGTCTCTCAGAAAATGGTTTGATAAAAAGCAAAGCAAGTAACAGGCAAAAGGATCCAGCTAGTAAGGATCCAACAGTGCTGCTGAACTAAAACAGGCCAGGTCACTCTTTCCTCTGCTTCTTTATGGATCCAAAGTTGTGTAACACAAACAGAATAAAATATTTGGTATCATCAATCTTTATCTTTATAATTCTATTTTTGGGCAGACCCAAACCCTTTCAGAGCACAAACTCCTTCTGCCTTCGCAAACACAGTCACGGGCTGGGAGACCATATGTAGCAAAGGTGAGAAAGCAAGGAATGTAAAAAAAAAGTGCAAAGGGAGTATAGTTTACTTTATGAAGCAGGCATGTTTCTCCCATTTTCCTCTACCCTTTAGAGTTTCTCCAGCTCATGCTACTGAAGTTAGGGATGTGATGGAAAAAAGCTGCTCTGGGGCTTACAGGGGCAGTTCTGAGCTCTGCACAGGTGTCGCCTATGATGGAGAGCTATTAGGTACCACAGGAGCACCTGGCACTAAGTGGCACCTTGTGAGTAGTGCTGTTCACACAGATACTGCTAAAAAATCCCCCCCAAACATGTGGAATGTTTAATGGCTACACAAGGCTCAATTATAAAGGTAAGGAAGTTTTGAGTTTATACAGTTCAATTTCTGGAAACAGCAAGAGCCTTTTAGTTTGCCAAATGAATTAGTAAATGAACACAGAACTGCAGGGTTTGCTGAGACTGTGGAGAAAAAAAAATGTGATTGTGGTTGGTACTGCCATTTGTTAAAAACCGTTTGAGGATTCCTCTGGAAACACAAGGAATTGCTTTCCATGTTCAAGGGCAAGCCAAGGAGAGTGGAAGAGACTGAATCCATCCATGTTGAGCATTGCCTCCCACTTTTAATGTTTGTTTAGCACACTGTGTGAGGCCCATGGGTTTAGTGATGCTCAAATCCTGCAGTTTATCATGGATGTGCTGTGGCACAGGCATCCCTGACCTAGAGGGGGTTTTTTCCAGAGGGATCATCTCCTGTTTGACTGGAGTTGCCCTAGTACTCTGACACGCCCATAGTGTCATGGAATCACTCTGAATCTACATGGTACTTCCCAAGCAGCATTTTCTGAACCCTCACTTCCATTTGGGAAGAGGGTTCGTGGCCACTGAGGACCCTTTCCTTTTAACAAATTTTCATAGCTTTTTTTGAGGAATAAAAACAGAGAATGGGTGGTTCAGCCAGTCCCATTCTGTATGAAACTACAACTGAGCTCAAATCAAAGTTTCAAAGCACACTTAAGGACAGAGACAGCTGGAAAGGGAGTCTGGAACAGAGACACTGTAGCAATCACCTCATACCTGCAACTATTTTCCCCATGAGGAAGTTTGGGCTTATACCTGCTGATTCATGATGAAAATTTGGGAGGAAGGGAAACTACTAAATACATGCTACAAAGTACATCCAAAAACACCACTCAAGCTCTGTTATGGAAAATCTCACTCGGCTGAATACGTGAAGGCACTCTGCAAAGCAGCCATTGAGGAGTTCCTCCCTGGATTTCTTTCATTCCAGACCTCCTGAAATCTGGGTGTGAGAAGTGCAGGGGTGAGAACACACATCAAGGTACCGCATGACTACACTGCTTTAACATGCTCTGAAATTGCTAGGGAAACACGATGTTTCTTATTAGGAACTGAGAAGAGAACTGACAGCAAGAAGAGACCCCAAAGGGCAGCTCTGGTTGCCTATCCAAGTTGTCACAGTGCTTCAGAGGAACCTTTTATGCAACAAATGACAAGGATTTTGGATAGGTTATTCTCTCTTAGGAGAAAAGGAATGAATTTAGAAACCTTATTAAAAATAAACAAGATGCTATTGTCTTTAGAATGTAAGAATTATGTTTTAATTTCTTTCCTATGACAAAACGATTTCAAAACAAGCTAGAGAAAATTCCACATAAATTCATTTTTTCAATTAAATACCAAAACTATTTTCAAAATGAAGCTTAACAACCTCCCTGAACAAGAATATGTGTACTTTAAGATGGGGGGAAGCAGGGGAAGACAAAGAACCTTTTATACCCATTACTTATTGAAGACCTTATTTAAGCTGAGGTCACTGCCATGCCTGCGAGTCCTTTGCAGAAAGGATCTGGAGTGAATGAGTGGTTTCAAGGCGAGGGCAAGTGACCCTTCCCTCCTCCTGTGCTCACTTTCCTTTTGTCCGCTGCCTTTCAATTACAGAGCAGCTTGACTGCCCAGGTAGCCCATGGCCAACATCACTGTCCCAAAAGCCTAAGCTGGGCACACCTGCGGATTCTGTTTGAGAATTACCTTTGATCACATCAAGTTAAACCTTGAATTACTTCATCTCCACTAATAATCGCCCCACGACAACCTAAAATCTTGGTGAAAAACACTGTCTCATCACCATTCCATTACCTACCACCAAGGAACAATGGAAACGAGGCAGTGAATTCAAACAAAACATTCAGTCACTACATTAAGGCAAGTCTTGGCACATCCTGAGATAAAACAGAGAGCAGTGTTTGTACTGTGGGCTGGTTTTTTTGAAAGGAACAATGACAGCTAAATTTTGTGACTAGAACATGGTATAAAGCCTGGCCTGGTGAACGGGCACAACTCCACTTACCGCATGTACAGAATCACAGAAGAGGCCGGGTTGGAAGGAACCCGTGGGGATCATCGAGTCCAAGCCCTGGCCCTGCACAGGACTTCCCCAGGAGTCACACCCCGTGCCTGAGAGCCTTGTCCAAATGCTCCTTGAGCTCTGGCAGCTTTGGGGCTGTGAAGGCAATCCTTAATCCTTTTACAGTGTGTCTGCGCATTCCAACCGTGCAGGGAATCCTTAATCCTTCCACAACGCTACCATTGTGTTGTTTTCCAGTCGTCTGCCAAAGCAACCTCCTTAAAGCCCAGCACAGCGTTAAAAGAATCCCAAACCGCAAAAACCAGAGAGACTTCGGTTAGCAGCGGGCACATGTGATCCAGCCATCTTCCAGGAGCACATGGAAAGGGAAAAGGACTCATAGGAAGAGCCCGTAACTCCCCGCCCTCAGCCATTACCAGGCGCCGCGCGCTGGGACCCCTCAGGCCGTGAGGGCGCTACGGGGTCGCCCCGCCGCGCCCGCGGGGGCGCCGTGAGGCGCGGCCCCGAGGCCTAGGCCGGGCCCGACGCTTCCATTCGCTTCCATGCACTTCCATGCGGCTCCATCGTGTCCCGGCAGCGCCCATCCCGTCCCCGCGGGGCCCGCACGCCGATGTCCCGGAGCGGCATCGCCCCTACCCCGGAGCCGTGTGCCCCCGGCGCAGTTTGGCGCTGCAAAAGAGCTGGCAACGCCTTGCAGCTTTCCTCCCGCGGCGTGCTTGTGACTACGGGCTCCAGGGCACCTTTCCCGGGCTGCTTGGAAAAGCTGCGCTGGGAAGTGTCTCTGAGAAGCCTTCGAGGTGAGAGATCTTGGATTTTTAAGTAGCATCAGCGCAGCTGTATCGCAGGAGAAGAGCCTGCAGACAAATGAGATTGTGTTGGCACAAGCTGGGAGCGCTGAGCTGCAGCGCCCAGGGCACCGCGCCATGAAATCCAAGTGCTGCCAGACTCCGGGCATTGTGAAACCGGAGGCTCACCTCGGAGAAATCCATGTGTGCAAATCCAGCTGTCAGCCGCTGGAATTGCTGCACCTCTTTCCTCAGATAGCACCGTGATTTAATTAAGTGTTGATGTGTTCTGGGTGGAAGCCCCTCAGAATCACTGCTTCTGAATAAGCCATTTCAGTTCAGACAGGGAATGGGAACAGAGGCCTTTCCCATATTACAGAAATATTTTGGAACCAAAGTTGAATTCCACTTATCATTGTTTTCATAGTAGCTGGATTTAAACTCAAAGGGGGGGAAAAAAACCCCTACATCACAAATTGTATTCCTATAACTCATTAAGGGTGATTGCAAAATCAGTGGAAAAACTTAAGACAAATTTCCAAGTACTGTGGGATCATTAATCTGTTTTGCCACTGTTTTCCAGACTTATCAGAAGACAAATCTGCCTTGGTCTTCGCTTGCTATGTATAAGATGGTCTGTGGTTGGAGAACAGTACTGGAAAACAGTAAGCTGTTGCTATAGGATATATCCCTTTTTCCAGCTAAAATTGTTAACATTTTACATCTCAGGAAACCTCTGGAGCTGATTATGAGTGGCCTGAACGAACCAAGACGCAGATTTACAGCTTACTTCGTTAAAGGTTTCTTCCTCTACAGCAGAGAAGTCACCCCCTCTCTTCCTCACATGTATCTTGAGTCTTTATGGTATCAAATGCAGGCCAAAGGAACATATGGCACTGGGATTTCTTCTGGATGAGGTCATTGTGAAGTAAGGTCTCTTTTCCTCCCTCTACAGACACTTACATGCTGTCCGCAGAATTTGGCCATCACATTCCAGATAAAATTATCACTTTCCCAGTCCTTGGTATCTCCTCAGTTTTCTGTTTTAAGTCAGCGCTGGGAGGACAGCCACTTTCCCTGCACAATAGCTGACAGATTCCTTGGGTTCCGGCCAAAATGCTGCTTTTTAACTGGTTCTTGCTGCGTTTTGGAGTAATTTCATCCCCTGAGCTGCCAACTTAGTTGGGAGTTTTGGGGAGGAGTTTTCAGGAATCATTTTTATTGAGAGCATAAAGTGACCTCTAAGGCAGATGTAAGCCCAGTTATGCCTACTTCTGAGAAAATGCAAGCTGCTCTTTTTGGAAAGAGAAGTTAGGGTGGTAGCAGGAATTGGGTTTAGAAGTTAAATGTGCTGTGTGACGATAACCAAAACCAACATCAGCACAGGTTCCACAGCCTGTAAGATTGGTTGGTCTGTGTGATCTACAGCACCTGGTGATGGGGTTGCACATTAGCAGTGGCACACATTTTGGTGATGTACCAAAAATCTCAGGAGCTGCATACAGGGAATGAAGAACAGTGGGAAAGGGAGATTTGTGCAAGCACTAATTACATACATTGGATTAGGACGAGATCTAGTGAGCAAAAGGAGAGATACATCAAGAAAAAGTTATTCTGAGGAAGAAAAGGGTGTGAGGATAGTACTGATCCACAAATAACATACCCTGAAGGATTTTTTTTTTTCTCTTGCTAGAATACTTCCTCTATTTTCACATTTCTTTAAACAGACAGACAAAACCCATTTAACTTCATTGCTATTATTACTCTTAATCTAAAAAAAATCAGGTAATGAGCAGTAACAGGCATTATTGCTTAGATGCAGCTCATCTCTTTGGTGATGAGATGAAGTGTGATGTGCTGAACTGCACGCAGCTCCCGTTCCCAGTGAAAAGGTGCTCAGGAGGGCAGCTGCAGCAAGGGCAGGAGCCCAGGGATGGGGACTGTGCTCACCGCTGCTTTAGAGAAGCCGTTCAGCCCTCACTGTCTCATCTCTGCCCCTCGCCGAGCCCTGACCTGCCCCACAGGTGCTGCCAGGCTCCGCCGGCGTTCATTACAAACCGGAGATTTTCGGCTGAAAGGCGCTACTAAAAATATTGTTGTTTCCATGGCAACAGCCCGTGCAATACAATGGGGCGGCTCTTTGCAGGATATTGCCGAAAGATCAGAGATGAGAAACTCTCGCTTCACCCAGCAGAGCTGCAATAGAGCAAAGGACCCACAGAAGCCACTGGTATTTATAGAACCACCCCTGGCTTGGCTTCGTGCCTTTGTGCAAAGCTCCTGGTTCTGTGGGTGCTCCATTCCAAAGACAAACTTCCAGGACCAGGGAATAACAGGAGCAGCAGTACCTAATGTAGTACATAAAGGTCTTCTCCTTCCATGGGTTTTGTACTAGCTGCCAAAATGCTAATTTATTGATTTGGCTATGACTCTGTTATAAGTGCATATTATATTATTGGCTTTTCTCAGTTTTCATGAACTTTATATGTATAAGGTTAGGAAACTTTGTTGTATTAATACAGTTCCTACTATTTCTGTTATTGATAAAACTTAGAAATAGTGGTATAATATACATATATGTTGAGCTATGGCATAGTATTAAAGCAAAAGCTATTTTTGTTTGTATAACCCAAAGACTGAAAAAGAGAGACCTCCCTCCATTCTTAGATTATCTTGTCCAGATGAGGACAGCAGTGACCAGAGCTCTGGGGGAGGAATTTATTGCATTTCTGCTATCAGGGAATGTAAAACTGGGTGGAGCCAAGAAAATTGATTTATTGGGAAGGGGGCAAGTCAAAAACTAAACAAAGAAACATCCAAAACTTAAGAAGAATGTATGAATATGTATGAGAATTTATGGATATGTAGTAGGGTTCTGTTTTTAAGGGACAATCCTTTGTAAGCAAGGTGTGCTCTCTTGGCTGAATGCAGACACACCCAGCTGTATCTGTATTCTTTATTTTTATCTCCTAGTTGTCTTTCTATTAAACTTCTAAATTCTATAAAAAAAATGTGAACCTCATTTCTCATAACTCCAAGCAGCTTTAGACACATATTGATATTTAAACTTGAACTACAGCAATATATGGAAGCTACAGAGAGGTTGCCCAGACTTACTGCAATAACAGAATCGTGATTGCTTGAGGTAAAAGATTTCGTAAATATACACCCACAGATAGGCTTCAGAATTCATAGCCAGCCTGCTAAAAGTTGAATTTTAAAAAGCTGCTGAGGCCTCGTTAGCCCTTAGGGTTTTAGAGTGGGATTTAGTGGGAATTACTAGGAGAAAAGCTGTTACTGGGATCAGAGCATTATCATTTGACAGCCTGAATGGATGTTACACCTGACTTCAATCCCATTCTTGAAACTGTTTGCATAAAACCTAGGAATAAACTAGGAAATCAATCAGCTTGGCCTTCATGAGAGCTGTCCTTTCTCCTTATGTCTAACTCGAATAAACAAGAGTTTTTCATACATTGTTTCTGAGTGAATAGTTGGAAGAGAATTTTAGCAAACTGGCTTCCCATTCTTTGCTCTAAGTTATCCGATTTTCATCTCAAAAATTGGTCAGTCTGCCAAGGCTTCATATAAAAAAACTAAGGCAAAGCACAGTTAAATGAGGACATTTCTTGGAAGTTTATCTTTTTTAATGATTACAACAAGAGGCCGTTGGAGTTGAAGCACATCCACTGTTTATCCTTTGTGTGGAGTGGCTGCCTGCAGAAAGGGATTCAGTTTACATTATTGTCAGTCTGGCAGGAACTGAATAACTGAGGGCCAGTGTGTCTTGCTCAGCTATTCAAGAAATAGCATTCAGCAAGATCCTTCTGCAAATATCTAATTGGCATCTCAGGCTAATGTAATTAAATCAGCTTCAAACACTCATTTAGTTGCCAAGTTGTTTGAAGTACAGTAGAACATCAGGGATATTGCCAGGGAGATATGGATTAGCAAATGAAGAGAAATACAAAACTTCAGGGCCAAAAATAGAATTGTACTGAGGAAAAAACAATGGTTTTCAATTAATGAGTGAAGTTCTATCTCTGATATTTATAATAACATTGGCATTATAACTGTTATAGTATAAAGGTGAATATATAGCAAAGAGGAGTTCTCTGGGGACTGCAAGTACACACCTGCATTAATACAGCTTACATTCCTGTAATCTGTATTAATATGATTTACTGATCTTGCAAAATGCAATCCCTATCAGTTGTCCCACAATGGCTTTGAGTAATTTCCATTCACCAGGGCACTGAATCGTGTGATTTCAAAGGGATGTGAGCACATACCTAAAGTTAAGCCCATAAAAGTGGAAAGGGATAAACTTCAGCATATGCTTAAATGCTCACTGAATTGCAACCTACACTCCTTTGGCACCTGGCCTATTTGCAGGGGTAATTTCATGGCTTTTTCTTCTGTCTGCAAGTGACTCCGTGATTTTCTGTGCAAAACACATCTCCACTTAAAATGGAGATACCAACTTCAGGTATAGAAAAAAACAGTAAAATAAAGGTAATGTTTTATGGACTTTTTTCAAACTTGGCATCACCTAACCAAGACAGAAGAATATATATATATATATATATATATATATATAAAGTAATCAATAATCACATTTCTCTGCAAAGTTCCCTTTTCTTCCATTTCTTCCACCTTAATCCCCAGTGATTTTTCTGAGAACAAAGTAAAACCTCCCTCAACATCTGACCTACAGTGATTTTTCATCTCCCAGAACAACAAGATCAGCATTATCCATCCCATCCTTCACATTTTACTGTGGAAGGAATTACTAGGTGAAATCTGGCAGTAAACAAAATTGTAATAAGAACCTTTCACCATGAAAATAATGAATCAGTTAAATTATTCCTGTCCCACTTCCCTGTAGGAATCAATGATCATAGCTGGAACAGCACAGCATAAAGAATCTTTAAATGTTTTATTAGAAAATAGCATAGGAATAGAAGTGAATGAGAAAGTGATGTACATTCCCAGTGTAAATACTAAGAGGAAAGAAAGCTGTTAAAACTTTTCAACTGTTCTAAGTGGATCAACTCAGTGAAAATAAAAAACTGATGAACAAAATGATTTAGAAAAATACAGAAAATCTGAGGTTGAGCAATTGCATCAAACTGAGAGATAAATGCACTCAGTATCTCTGAAAATTGATCTTGCAAGCTTAGAAAGAGCATTTTAGGTGTAGCCTGACAGGTCTTTCAAGGACTTGAGAAATACAAAGGCAACTGAATGCAGTTCTTTTATATTTTAATTAAAAGAAACATTCCATGCAAGGACTTAATTTGCCAGTTTCCAGCCTAGACTGAATTTTTATAGCTGAATTTGAAACTCTTCAAAATAAAGGTTTATATAATGGAAAGGCTGACACAAGCCTGACTTCAGGGATGAGAAGCATCAGATTTTCCTCTCTTGCTGGAGAAATTACAAATGGCTTCATGCAAAACTGAGGTAAAGAAAAGGTAAAAATGATCAGAAGCTCTTTAGATGCACCTTGAAGAAAGCACTTTTTGAATGGCAAATAAGATCAGATTCAAAAGCACATAAAGCAGATGTTTGCCAGCACCATGAGAAATAGCAGGGAAGAATTTTGCTTTTCCCTGAGGCAGATCTTCCTTGGACATGCACTGGGAAGGAAATTGAACCCGAAAGCAGTAAAGCTGCCCTGAAGAAAACTACTAACAGGTGCTGGCAATGCCAGAGAAAGAGGAAATGCCCTCTTTCGAGCAGCTCTTGGGCAAGACAGTGTATGATATCAAGCAGAAAGCAATTCCCTGGCAGTTCCCTGATATAATTGTTCCTCTCAGGATTTCAGCAAACATCTCTTGGCTTCCTTGCAGCTGCTTGCAGAAACAGGAGCACCTCGACACTTCAGCAGCTGCATGTCTGCAGGATTGTAGGAAAGCTGGGTATAGCCCTGAGCTTCCATTTTTTGTTCTGTGCAAGGGAGAGGCTTGTGTATAAAGGTCTTGTTTCTCTCAAGATCTATTTAAAATCACTTCTATTTTTATTTCTAATAAAGCTTTTGGGGTTTGGACTGTAAAACCATCTTCATCTCCTTTTAGGGAGTTTACTGCAGCAGAGTCTGGATTGTTCCACTACAATGTTCTGGCTGACTTGGGGTACTCAGTCTCAGTCTGTGAGTTTGCTTTTCACAGTGGATGACAACGGGAATTTAAAGAAATCCGTGCTAGCATGGAGATTTTCCCTGTTCCTGTATTCCCTGAATCCCCAGTGGTGCTGGTTTTCAGAAAAGCAGCTGAGTGACTGAATGGAAATGGGTGGTTTCTTTTGGGAAGTTTAGGACAAGAGTTAAGCAAATAAACAACTGCTGTAGACCACAACATTTAAACTGGCGCCAAAATAAACCCAGACAAACGCTGTAGTGATTCAGGCTCTGGAACTGTACATACAAGAGTGTTCACAAATGTTTTCACTCTTTCAACAATAACAACAGCAGGAAGTTACCACAGGCACTGAGTTATCTCAGAGTTAATTCTTTCAGGTGGGAGCAGTACTGACCATGGCTGGGTTACTTGGTGAGTTTATGTGGCACTGAGTCAGAGCAGAGCACATTCTCCAAGTGTCTCAGTCGCACAGATAAACTGGAATTCTCCAAAAAGTTACCTGGGCACAGCTTTGCTTCAAGGACCAGTACTCCTTCCATCAAGATAGATGCTTTTCCAACCCTCCTGGTGAGGCAACTCCCTCATTTCTCTCCAAAACCTGAATGCCCAGCAAGTGTTTGACATTCTGCACATTCCCACTCTGCATTTTTTCAAGGGAATACATTTAAATTGTGATTGTGAAAGTCTCTCTTTACTTTTTCAGTGCCAGGCTAGAGATCTATTTCATATTATCCCTTTTCTGCTTGTTTGGAGCCAAGTGTGGAGGAAGAAACCACTTGGGAATGACAATATGAGAGAGCCGTGGGAGACTGTCAGACTTTATTACAAATAGAAAACCCACTCAGAGTGGGACAAGGTGCAATATAAACCAATCTGAACTATCTCAAAAAGCAGCAAGCAAATTCCTCTCAGATTCAAAACCTGTCTTGCCTTTTTTTCCCTTTTTTTGATTTTTCTGCACCTCTGCATTTCTTAGCTCTGGTCATGTCTGGAAGCAAAATGGTGACTTTTGCCAAAAAACCTGTTGTCACAGGATTTCCAGTACATTTTGGCAGGTGCAAAAGATAGATCCCTGCATGTTTACCCAGTTACAGTGAAAACTCCAAGCTTTCAGAGATTCCTCCAGTGCAAGTTTGAATATGAGCCTAAAGCAATTTCCTTCCTTTTATATAAGTCAGGGTCACCTTTGAGTTAAACAGAATCCAGAAGGTTTTTCAGCATGGGTTTGTTTCTTCTCATTTCTATTTCCTTAGTTCCCTTTCTGTGATTTAAGAATCCCAAAGGGAGCTACAGTTTAACACAGCAGGAGGGTGCAGACAAATATAAGAACCTATGTTAATAATAAAATTATCTGATCTTGCTTTTTTGTTAGAGCCGCCAGAAAAAAAAATCAGTCTCATACATCCTCTCCAAGAAATGAGGATCATTAATCAAAGCAATGCTTATTTTTCACTCCTTTTGAATGTGCTATTTCCCTAAGATCAGCAAAATGCACTCAGCTTTCTGTGCTGTGGTGTTGTTATAGGCTGGGTGAGCACCTGCATACAGAAATACCAGTGAGTGAAAAAAAAAATAAAGCAGCTTACAAAATGCATAATTTTATGGGGAACCCACAAGCCATTTGACTTTAAATCAGACATAAAACATTCTTTTAAAGGGAATTCTCCAGGCCATGATTTACTTGTTTTGTTTTTTTTTTTTTAATTTTATTTCCAATGGCAGAAAAATCCTTCAGAAATGACCTATGAAGTTACACCAGATGATTGTCTTCCTGAACAAAAGGATATATGTCTTTTGAAATTTCAGTATGCCTCTGTTACTTCCAAGTGCTTTAGTAACCTTTTTTAATTCTCACAAAAGCAATCATTTTGTTAAGATGATCATCTGCTGAAAAATAAATGACTCGACATTGCTTTGTTTTCATTCCTAAGAAGACAGATATAGATGGATGTAATTTCTGAGTTTAGGTTCTGTGCTTTGCTTAACTCAAAATAAGAGATCTTAAATATGTTATTGAGGGAAGGGGTAAAGCACAACAGGATTATGTATTGTCTAATTTGTTATGAATAGAACCTGAAATGCTTTTACTGACCTTTTTGGCTGGCTGTTGCCTATAATGTACCACTGTTTCAAATACCACTTCCAGTCTATGTAAAATCATTTGAGAGATGTAAATGTAATTCCTGGAGGGTGCATGACAAAGTGTAAGTGTTACACTTGTCATCATTCCGAGCACAGAGGTTATATGAGGAATGCAATTGGGAACAATATTAGGTACTCCCTGTGAATCAGGAGTGTAGTAAAGCAAGTAAATAGGAAGGACCATGATGGTTATTACATTGATTTTGTTCCATGAATAAATATAGCTTTTTAGTCTCTGGGGGTGGCAGCCGCCTAAAAGAACACAGATTGCTTGGGATAACTTACATGGAACTGTATCACAGGGCAAACAATCATTTCACTACAGTGGGTAGAGCAAGAAAGAGCTTGTCTGCACCAGGAGAGTGTAAAAGGCAATGGAAGGTTAAACTGCAGAGCTCAGTGACCTTTCCAAGCAGTGCTGAAAGAGGCTCACACCCTGCAAGTGTCAGAAATCTCGGAGGGTCCTGGAGCTTGACGCGTCCAGCTCCTCTGAGCTCAAACTTCCAGTCACCAAACCTGACCAAGATTGCAACCTGAGCTCAAGAGCCTTATGGTTCTTTGCACCCTGATCACAACTGGTTTTATTTCCACCCTCTGGTAAGAAATCCATACTAAGAACGACACTTGCATTTGTGAACTGAGAGTTTCAGGTCTGCGAGTCCCAGGCCCCAGCAACTTCCTTGAGCACAAATATGCTCAGGGATGTGGCAGAACCACATCCCTTAAAACACAAGTCAAAAAATGGTATCTAGAAAACGATTAGGAAAGCTTTTGACTGCCCTGGAAGATTGCAGAAGCACCCTGGCAATTAAATTGGGGGGGGTTAATGAACTAATAAAAATAACTGCTGGGAGTTGAAGCTGACTGTCAGCCCAGTGTGGTCTTTGGAAAATCACAATGACCCTGCAAGTGAATCCAAGCCCGCCCTTCCCCTTGTGGCATCAGCTGGGTGGAGGATCTTCTGTGGAGACCTGAGCTCTGCCACTGTGCAGCCAGCAGAGTTTTTGTGAGAAGACAAAAGGAGGGGAAGAAAACAAACTGGGTGTAACTTCTTGGGGATTTGTATTTGTCTGGGTGGTAAAAAGCTGAGGGCAAAGTGTGGACAGTTGGGAAACAAACAGAAAGCTCTGCCAAGCTGTTCCTCTGCTTAAAAAATGAGAAAAGAAGAAAGAAAAGAGGAGTTTACACTACTGCTATGAAGCCAAATTGAAGCGTTCAGATGTTCTACTTGAAGAGCTTTAGGGAAGGTCTCTGAAATGGCAAGGACAGTCAGAACTTCTGTCACCACAGATGGTGGCTTTCACACTGCCACCTTCTCCTACATCAGATGGGATGAATGTGACAGTGCCAGATACAGAGGATGGGTGCTTGGTGGTGAAGAAGGAGAACTTCCCTGTCAGCAGCGATGAACGGTGAGATGAGCTCAGCAGCCACCTACAGAATTCCTGCCTTGGCTGGAATCTCCCAGAGAAACACAAATGCCTGTGTGCCTCTGACATTGCAGACCGAGCCTCAGGACCTCTCCTGTTTCCTGAAGAGCCAGCTGAGAATGTGTTAAGCTCAGCTGAAATCAGAAGCAAATCTGCCTTAGAAATGGAGAAGACTGACCCACACACAAACTTGGAAACTACACATAGAGAAGTGAAAGGACTTCCTGACCAGTTTAATGAAACATCTCTGGCTCCCACTGATTTATAAGAGAGAAAAAGAGACAGAGAGCTACTTACTCAGACCCTTCTTTACTGTGCCTACTCCTTCCTGATGTGGGAGGTTCAGAACAGCTGTACTTAAGCAAAGGTATTTTCCTTTATTTCAGTGGCAGGACATGCAGGTATTCTGGAGAGGGAACAGTGTTAGATATTTGCTCTTGGCCAGGACACACCAGGGTACCAAAAAACAGGCTGTTTCTTCAGCAGAGACATCACACATTGGTTTGGCTCATATTTGAACAATTGATTTGGAATTCTTCCCTCAAGAATCTGGGCTCCTCTCCTGATGTGGGAGCCCAAGGATTGCTCCCCATCACACAGCAGTCCCAGCCAAAGTGGAGCACCTAGACAGATTGCTACAGCAATGTGATCACTCTGCAGTCATTTCCTGATTCTGGTGCACCAAAAAGAAACTGTCCCAGTTTTTTATAGAGTAATTTGAGCACAAGACATATTGTCAGGTCTGAAAGGCAAAATATGTGGCAAGACTCACGAGTAAAACTGAAGCTGGTGGCTAATTGCCATTTTAGCAGAAGGGCTTGCTACTATGTCAGATGCAAAAAGTATAATTATTTTTATCTTTGAAAAGAAACACCATTTAATTAACAGAGTGCATGATCACCACAGTAAATCCACAGGCAGTGAGATCCCTGCACTGGCAGAAATGGGGTGTGCTTTGAGAGATTGAGGCAGACTTTAATGACAGGAATGTTTCTGGAATGTTCACAGTGGCAAGTTGGTTAAGAAAAAAGCAAACCACATTTTTCACAAGTGTTGAAGTTTTCTCCTTTGTTGTATCAAGTCGGATTTGCCTGGATTTGGAGCAATTGGGCCACACCACTGGGGGATTTTCAGGAGAGTAAATAATATGCTTGAATCAAAATCACAGGCAAGGGATTTTGGCTGGAATACTGAATACATGAGGTAGAAGCAGTTTGCTACAATCTCAACACATGAATAAGAAAATTTGTCACCATGTCTGCCCTGCTCTGACCAGTCAGATCCATATATCCCAATTTGTTTTACCAACTGTTTATTCACAAGCACGGTGTAGTCCGAGGTAAAACTACATCACAAGATTATCAAAAGGCATCTATTGCACATAATATTGTTTCTGGTTGTGTTCCTCAGACTAGTTCTGCGACTTTTTGAAAGATTCTGAAACCCAAAAATATCAATAAAATATTTTAAGAGTATCTTTTTTGCTTTCAATCATCCCTGTTATGTACTTGCTCTTAAATATATCATCAAACAAAAATAAGCTGATTACGCCTACCTATGGCCCACGAATGTCTGGCAGTCAGACATTTATTTTAACTAGGAGTTTGTAATTGTGAGAAAGGAATTGCTAGAAGCAATGAACAATGAACAAATTTCTGTCTTTATTATAATAAATAATTATGAAACATTTCTCAAAGGATTTTCTCATCTCTTCTCAGTATATCCTCACTCATATTTTAAATAAGATGTTTTTTTGCTGTGATGTTGTTCATATCATGGAACTTGGATGAAATCATGCTCCTTACAGCCCAAGCTATTTTCCAGTTCATGACTCAAGCTGAATTATTATTATTATTGAAAGACAGACATGTAAGACATAATCCAGCTTGGGCATTTCTGTAGAAGAGGTGCTTCACTAGGAAGCTTTTACTTCCTTTTCTGAGCCAGCATTTAGTTAAAAACATCCCTATACTACTGACATTAACCAGCTTTTTCTTTATTACCACTGGCAAGCAGCAGCATCTTCTATAACTCAGAATGTGAAGCAGCAGGAAGAAAAACTCCTATGTGTGTGTTGAATGGTGACAGGGAGAGAAAAATGAATCAGTAAGAGACAAACAGCACAGGAAAAAAAATTATAAGGGAGATTATAAAATTTTGTGAGACCTTGTAAGGACAATGCCATTAAAAGAGAAATATTTTAATGTAAGACTGTCTTTAACTTCAGATGACAGACTGTGTGATATCAGGAGGAATTTCCAGTGCCAGAAAATGGTCTCAAATGCTCTCCCATCTAAGTGCAGTATGGCCTTGGATAGGTGGTCCTGTGGGGTAAATGATACTGTGAAAGACACCCAGGGAATGAGCCAGTTCTGGGAATTTCTGCACCAGAAATGCAGCTAAAACCATTGTGGAGAAATCTAACACGTCTGTGTGTCTGCCAAAACCAGTTAGTATTTGTCCTTTTTTTACTCATAATGAAAATGCACATTAGAATAGTTCATTGTAGAATGCTGTGAGGTTGGAAGGGACCTAGAAGCTGATCCAGTGCCACCCCCTGCCATGGGCAGGGACACCTTCCAGTCTCCCAGGCTGCTCCAAGCCCCGTCCAGCCTGGCCACGGACACTTCCAGGAATCCAGGGGCAGCCACAGCTTCTCTGTGCCAGGGCCTCACTGCCCTCACAGGGAAGGAATGGCTGTTAAGGCTGGAAGGAATGGGTGGCAGGCACAAAGAAACCTCGGCTAAGGCCGCTGGGGAAGCTGGTGTGAGCACATCAGAAGGAAGGAAGTTGGCAAACCACTGGCAGGAAGTTAATGGTTGTGGCTGCCCGCATGTGGCTGCACAGCAGTGGAGCTGTTGGGTTCCCTTCCCCAGCCTTTTCACGCCTTTGCTGCTCTGTGCCAGCTCTGTGACTGCTGGGACTGAGAGCTGGTGCATTCCCGTGCTCCCAGTCCCAGCAGCAGCCTGAGCTGAATTCATCCACTCATCCTTTATGGGCAACCTGAGCAACACTGACAGAGCTGTTCCCATTTCAGGGATGCAGAGCTGGGTGACACAGAGAGCTGCCAGAGAAGCACAAGCCTCATGCTCCTCCTTTTTTTTTAACAGCAGCACCGCTAAAATGTGTGATCTGCTGTATGGAGCTGTTGTGCTCAGACTTTTTGATTGCAGGAATGGCACATGGAATCAGACATTTTCCATTATGGGCTATCTAACTCCTTTCTGAAAACTACTGGAAGCACTCGTGTTCTTTAGTGACTTCATCTTGTTCAGATAATAAATTACAGAAAACTGATTTAAAATTTACAATCTCATTACTAAACTTGAAACCACCAAATACCAAAGAACATTTGTTTTTTACTCAGTTAATTCTAAGCATATATTCATGGCTTATGGTTATCTGCTAATTAATTAGGCCTGGGTCCTGCACCACCCACTGATTACTGCCTGATGTACAACAGTAAGTCATTAAAAATCTTTAACTGAAGTCCCATCAATCATTCTACAACAGCTCTTCACCAACTTGTAATTTATGTACTGTGTTTCTGCATAAACAATTTGCATCTTGTGTTCCTAGGTATGAAACTTATAAAAAGTAGATTTTATTTCATCACCACTCCACTGTAAGGACTCAAGCTTACAGACTCCTGTCTTCCAGCAAAAAGAATTGGACACAACCATTTTAACTTCTGTGTCTGAGCTGTTCTAGGAATTGCCAGGCATGGAGCAGGACAAGTGTACATTCTCCCAAACTATATGTACAACCAAATTGAAATGAAATGTAAATAAAAATTTGGTGATAGCTGTGAGGTAAAATCAGGTCCAAAGTTTTGCCTACTACTTTTCCAAACAAATTTAGGATATTTTGTAGAAATGACAATGAGTGATGTTTCTCACTGCTGCATGAGCAGCATTTTATGTGTCTGCATTAAATCATATTTTACATAGCTCCAGCTTCCCAAAGTTCCAGATGGCACCACACAACCTCCATTTCCCATTCCAAAATCTGGCACTGGCCCATTTTATCAGCCATGGCTCAGTGTTTGCTCCCAAACCATCGCCTGGCCTGGTGGCTGTCCCTGCCCACTTTGTACCCTGCACTTCCACAATTACCCTGCCTGAGTGGTTGAGTTGGAAGCTCTGTCTTGCCATTGTGCTTGTTTATTGGAACCAGGTTTCATTAGCATCTCTGCAAGACAGAAGACTGCATCAACAGATTTAAAAGCTGCCAAAACCTATAAAATCCAATCAAGAAAACAATCCCTAAGGGAGAAAATGATTGAGTGCCTATAAAGGTACCACGTTCTCCTACCCAGATGGATTTTGTTTTTAATGGAACTCTGCTCTATAAAGCCACTTAGGGTGCAATTCTGGCACCATTGGGTGAGGCCTCATTATCTGGGAGATAACAGGACTGTTTACAAGGAGAGGGAGAGCTCGGGGCCACTGAGTGTGCTAGAAGAGCATTTCATTTGAGAAATGTCAGGTCAAATTGTTTCCACTTCTTATGTTATCCAACTGTGAAAAATATTAGTATGTGTGCTAGGTAGAACAACAGACTAAATAAATATAATAAAGGAAAAAGTTCTCTTTCAAGCCTAGGAGGTTTTTGCACTATTTGTGATGAGTAGTTACAACAGACAGGATGCCTCCTAGGAGAACCTTTCTCACTAAGAGCCAGAGTTAAAGCAAAGCCTGAGTGAGTGAAGAAGGTATGTAGCTGTGGCCAGTCACACTGTGCAAACACAGGGTTGAGACAAATGAGGGGGAAAACAGGGAACATTCTTGATAGAATTATAAATATTTATGCTGCAGCAAAGTATCCTGGGCAGCTTAGGGAGAGGTTTATAAAATAGGAAGATAGAAAGGTCCAGCCTTCTACCAGATGGGGTTTGGCAGAACACAACCAAATAATTTACAGATTATATAAAGAGATTACCTGACTCATCCTTGGAGCATGGCAATCTGTGGCCTGAATCGAGGCAGCCCTTCAGATGCTGCAGGTTCTTTGGAAGGAAGGACTCACAAAGGGGGAAAAGCACTGGTTAAGTACTCTGCTCTTGTGTACAAAGTGTTTGTTCCAGTACACTTCAGCAGATCCCCAGGAAGGCAGCATACAGACACAGCTACATATTCTAGCTGGCACCATATCTTATACGTGCTGCCAGTTGGAGTGTCCGGGTTACAACAGCACAGCCTTAGCAAGGGGTCAGAGATGCCCAGGAGCTAAGGAGGGACGTGTCTTCCATTCCTCTCCACACTCAAGGAAATGCTGTCACTGCTTGGAAGTCAAAAATCTGCTATGGAACAACGACTTCTGTGAATAAAGCTACTTCTGAATGTTTACCTGTCGCCTTTGCTCATTTGAACTGAGTGTTCAAACTGTCTCAGTAAAAGAAGTTCGGTAGTGACCTCTCCTCTCACTCCCTGGAAATTGCTAATCAGCTTTTGTGAACAAAACCTCTCAGCTCAAAATGTCTCCTGGGAAAAGCTGACTCCTGATCTCCCCAGGAAATTAGCAGGGCAGGGAGCCAGTTAGGGCTGCATTCACCATGCCGGCACAGCACAACAAAAACACACACAAAGGGTTTTAATAATGGTAATTGCAATAAATCCACACCCTGGGGAGCAGGTATGTGCTTTTTGGATAAGCAAGTTCCAGTGGGAAAGTCTCTGGCTGTAAAAGCACAGGTAATTGCAAGCAGGTGAGAGGGGGAACAGAGTAAGCTGTGGCAGTGGCTGCAATTTCCATTAGGAACATTGTCTGGCTTCCCAGGGGTGACCTATGGTCAGATAGAGAAGGCCACAGAAGAGCCAACATTTTGCTCCTCTCTTACCACCTCTAGCCAGGCTAGCTAGCTATAGAGAGCTCAAATAACTGCCCAAGGCAGCAGCTTGGATCAAGGCTAAAGAAAAATTACAATGGTTTCTGAAGAGTGTGCATATGTAGGAAAAACACCCCCAAATTTTCTCAGATTGCTTGCTGGTACAGATGCATTGTACCTGTCATAATTAGATTTTTGTGACAGCTCTTTACAATCTCCTTTCTTTGCTTGAAGTCACCAAGTTATTCAGTATAATATACTTATCTTGTTTTTGCTTCCTCATAAGAATGATAAATATTTCAGAAAGTTCTGATTTCTCATTATTATTATCACCTTTAAGCCTTTTAAATCCTTACTTTTTCCTTTGGCATAAGTGTGGGAAGCTGCCAAAAAGATGAATTTTGACAGCTCTAGCTCTTTTTTGTTTGTATTGACGAAAACTATCTGTGCAGAAGAGAAAACTTTCTTGTTTTGTAAATGATAATGAATATCTAGCAATGCAGATGAACATGTGGGTACTGTGCTGCTGGAACAGAGAGAACAGGATGTTCTGTCGCTCAGAACTGAGCAGGAGCTGCCCACCTGGCAAGAGGAACCAGCACACAAACAAGTGACAGCTTCTGGGTGATGACAGAGGTAATACAAGGTTTTATCCTTCCCAAACTAAGCCCCCACTGCTGCATGACACAGCCCCTCTCTGAAAAGCCATTTGATTTGGTGTTTCTCCTCTCCAGGAGGAGTGGGAGCCGTGCACTCATTCCTGTTACCCTCACAAATGAACTGGTGTATTTGAAAAGTGTTTTCTTCAAACCTTTTCAGGAGCACAGCACAGCAAACTACGCAGATTTTAGAGATCTGATGAAACACATTTTGTGTTATCATTTCCATGAAGGAAAACCCCACATTGCTCTAAGGCCTGAAGTCAGATCAGCCAACAGCAGCACGTGTGCAATGCCAAAGTCTCGCTCCAGGGAGTCAGGATGCTGTGAGAGTTCTGCCAAGCACAAGGAAACAAAACACAAGCACCACAGAAGAAAAGCAGTAAAAATAATTTAAACCAATGTAGTCTAAGGAGAAAAAAGTCACTAATAACGGTCTAATAAGGCTGCTAGATCTCAACTGTACAATCTCTGATTTGGATGTGGAGGTTGCCCTTCAGAAATGGGCAAGGGGAGGGAAACTGCTCTTGGGGATGGATGTGCCACTTCTATGGGCCATGAGGCTCTCATGTCTACGTGAGATTCCACTCATTTTTAATTCCCACTGCACAGAAGAAATAAACTTTCCTTTAAAAGGCCTCTACATCACATCAGACTTCATTCTATCATTCTCTGTTTTACATTTAAAAGCGCTGGAAGGCCACCCAGCATTTTTGTCAGGGTACATACAGAGGTCTGCATTTTCTTCTTCCCCTGCACTGATGGAAATAAACAGCAGTGCTATTTAATACAGGACTAAATAAAAAGCAGAACAAACAGAACTTCCAAACGAAATGAATGGCATACTTTGTTAGGGAAAAGAACCCAAATCTCAAAATGGATAAGGAGAGACTGAAAAGAATAAAATGCCAGCATGAATTTGTGAGGGAAAAATTATGCCAATTCAATTTACTTGTAGAGCACTGAGACCTGTGATCATGAAGAGAACACAAGTTGTCCTTGAGTTTATCACAGTATTTATGAGATACATTAAAAATGTCTTTCACATTAACACTTTGATAAAACCTACAGAAGAACATTATAATCAGCTTGGATGCTGTGTTTCAGTAAAAACTCGGAACAATTGGATTAAGTTCAAAGGAAATCAGCAGAAATTGTAACAGGTCTGGAAGACACGGCCCAAAGGAAATAATAAATGCTGGATTAGGATTATGCAAATGTTAGTGCATCCCTGCCCACCTAATAGAAGTAAGTGCTGTGAAATGGAAGAGAGTGATTCTCTTTCTTCACGTATATGTTGGATAAGATAAGGAAAAAAGGATTGAATTGGATCAAGGAAGATTTATGAAAATCTTCATATTATATAAAGCCCTGCAACAGCCAGATTGGTTCAGGAGGTTTTGGAACATTACCACTGGAAAATTAAGAAAAATCCTGACAGCTGTGTCAGGAATGACAAATACATTTGGTACACTGTTGTGGGGGAAAGGGAATGGACTAAATGATCTCTTGAAGTTGCTTCCAGCCTTGTGATTCTGTGATTTCATGGTACATTCCTTTATACCACAGAGCTGCATGTTTAACATTGTACTGCTTAAAGCATTTCTCTCAGGAATTATATAATTTTCTATTATTATTTACACTTATTATAGTCCATTCACTTCATATTCAGTATAAATATTGCAACGCTGCACTCTCCTAAGTGAGGTTTTTTTATTTCATTAAACACTTCCCTCTGTGAAATACCCTCTTCAATAAAGCATGGCAGCAATAATAAATTACTCACAGCGAGAGGAGGAGTGGAATGGGAAAAGTGTAACAGGAGGAATTCTCCTGTTTCATAGACATTCCATTAATTTATTTCCAGCAAGCAAACTCCATTTCCCTCTCAGCAGTGTAAACCCTGAACTGTGGCTCAGGAAACATTCTTATGGTAGAAGCTCAAATAAACGCCTCACGATTTTCTCCCGACACCTCCTCGATTGTTAAAGTCATTCCTCTGCCAAAGGGGTAAAGTCACAAAGTTCATGTTAAATATCACTATATCCATCACCAATAGAATGTCAAGTTTCACCATTTGGGGGTGTTGATGGAAACCAAAAAACTTCTTGGTGGGATGCAGTGGCTGCAAGCTGAACAGGTGACACCACTCCTGGAAATGCAGGGCACCACCCATTGCTGAGTCACCCCCAGCAGCTGCCATCGCTTTCTAGCCTGGACAGCGTTAAAAACACAACATCAATCTCTTCCAAATGCATTTAGCTCTGCACCTCAGTTCTCAGCTGCTTCGCAGTTTTCCACCATGGAAAGTCTCAGGCCCAACCCAAAACGTGTTGGTTAGCACTGAAAAAGGGAAAGTCCTCTAATATTCTCCTTTTATAACTACAGCATCAACAGTTCAGGGAGTGGAAAGTGCTTGACTAATATTTATGAATGAAGGCTTATGATGCTTTTTCCTTTTCCCCAGGCACAGATCACTGACAAGAGCAAAAATCCAAGAAGAGGGAAGTGATTTCTCAGAGTTACAGAATCAGCTTGTGGGAACACTTGGTTTTAACCACTCCTTGCCCAAACTCTGCTATTCCTGCTGCAGCCCTCTCTAAACACACATCCCCAGCATTATCAAAATGTCTTTAGGATGCAAATCCTTTCACATTTACCATTTTTATGCAGGGGTTGTTTTCCTCCACTGAAATACCACATATGCTGAAATGTCTGAGTCACTTCATCTCAGCCTGTTCCTTCACTGTTGGACTACATTTTCAAGGAGAAACCTTTTCCAGTCAGCACTGCAGAGCATCTCTTTAAAAGGAGCTGGAGGTACCTGTTTTTCCTGGTCTTTTTGAACATGTTCTTTCATTCCAAACCCGATCTGGATTCTTTCAGATCCTAGAAAGATCACTTGAATTTTATGCTAAACCCTTTATGGCAACAGGGCTAAGGACTCACGTAGAAATGAAGCACAAATAGTTTGCTGTAAAAAGAGAGCCTTTTGCAGACGTGTTTTCAAGGTGAATGTTTATGTACAAAGTACCAGCTCAAGATTTAGGTTTTCTAAGAGCACTGCAACAGAAAAGCAGAAATATTTTAGTGCATTTTAGAACTTGATGCCCAAAACTGGACAAATCTCAGTGCACAGTTTCTCCTACACATTTTCCCTAGGATCCTCTCCTTGCAGAATCAAGTCCTTTTGTGCTTCTACACAAAGATGTCTGTTTAGAATTTGGGTAATCTCCAAACCAGATGAAATGAACGTATGTGCAATGAGAAATCAGTGTCTATTCTGGAAAATGAACTTGGTCAGAAAAGCAATGAAGATGTTGGCCTGTTTCCTCTATCAGCAGATGCTCTCTGAGCCTGTCATTTTGCTGTCCACAGGGAAAAGGAGTGAGATCTCCATGTAAACTTAGATCTTGTGATTTTCATCAGCTGCATCTCTGGCGCTTCTATGTGGCATTTAAGACTCAATGTCAGCTTTGGTATGTATTTAAAAATCAGTGAAGTGGTAAGTTCAAAGCAGCTTCTGACCACACTGTGCTTTAGAACATTTAAGAAAGCCTGAGTCATTATCCTGATATTTATAACATTAGGAATAATAACATCCTGAGGGATGAGAGGTTAGAGAGAGCATGTACAGTCATCCTCTAACAGAACAGTTTCAGCAGAGTAAGATGCTGTTAGAATAATCTTCCTGATTACAGTCAAGAAAGGACATAAATTGCAGAACACAACGCATTCTTCCCTCAGCCTTTTGGGGAAGTGCTGACAAATTCCACATGACAAGCCTTTGCAAAATGTGAGCAAGAAGATGTAGAGTTCAAATGAAAACCTCAATTAAACACAAGCATCCAGTCAATGCTGAGACCTCAATTAGCAGATCCTGTAAGGACTAAGTAAAAGCAGCAAGTGAAAATCTGCTCAGGTTTATTTAGCTAGCCTGTGCTAATGGAGTTTCTAATGGATGTGTGTCATATTGTTTCTCTGAGCAGTCAGTGTTGCCTTACTGGTTCTTCATACTCGACTTCATGTTTAATTATTTCCTAATTGGACAGTGAAATTCTGTGTAAATGTATTTCTATTGTCATTCTCTGCACTGTGTGACTCAGCTGACCCTGAGCTAGAGGGTCTAGGGACAAGTAATGCAAATTTGTAACCATAGAAGACTGTCTGAATCAGATTTAGGAAATGCATGGTATTTCAAAATTCAATAGTTCCCATCACTAGAGCTCTTCTGAGGCTGCCATAATATCCTCTATGTGCTTTTCTTTTTAATTGCATGTATACAGCTATATTCTCATTAGCCACGTACCTGCCATGTCTCTGCTCAGAAACTGCAGTTCAGTTCCTGACTCTTTTCCTTAAAAGATGTGCCAGGAAAAGACTTCTAAAGAAACATGAGTACCACTGGAGTTTCCCAGGCATTGTGTGAGGGGCACTGGAAAAGCAGCTCCAAGAATTCCTGCCACACAGATCTGCTCTTTTGCTGAGTCTGCACAGATCTGCTCCTGGCAGTGTCACACACAAGGACTCTTTATGTCAAATGCCCTAACTGGGAAAGGGGGGGCAGCCAAAAGCTCTTGAAAAGCCTCTGTTCCCAGCATTTCACTTCATATCCCGTTTCCAAAACATTGAATTTAAATGTCACTTAGCTAATCCCTTCATACAGAGTTATTCATTGTAGAGCCAGTTCTAATCTTTGTTGGTAAAGAGTGAAAAAATGCACTCAGGGCTGACTGTTTACATGACAACAATGGTTTCCCAAACCAGATGCCTTTCCCCAGGCTAGCTGGGCAATCCTCACAGCAAGGCAGGAGCAGAGGGCAGCAGATGTTGAAGTTCCCAGTTCAGGAAAAGGAAATCGAGTCGAAGAAAGGAGAACAGGGATCTTCAGGAGTGAAAAGGGGATTTTGGGGTGCAGGTAGAGGGAGTGCTAACACGACTGAGCTGAAGTCTATTTTCCTGGCTGCTTGTTCTCCAGGACAGGAGACAGAATCAGCATCCTGCCAGCTCTGTTCTCTGGGCAGCCAGGAAAATCCAGGAGCCCTCCAGTGGCCAGAGCTGCCTCAGCTCCTGTTCCCTTGGTTTACCTCCCCCGTGCAGAACTTTAATGGAAAGATGTGCTATTTTTACCCGTTTTGACACTGTTGATGGATGGAGTTCCTGACAGGAGTCAAAAGGCTGCTATTTTCTTGGGACTCCTCCTTCACTTTCAAGCTGCCTTGTCCTGCTTCCAGATACCCAAATCTTTTTACTAACCATCCATGCTGGAAAGTATTGCTTTAGCTGGGCTTTTGGGAAATCAGGCAAGTGATTTATTCTCTGATTGTGTCAATAAAAAAAATCAGTAAATGACAATGGGAGAAAACTCGAGTACCTTGGTCGAATTTTAAGTTTGCAAACTAAGTGTTTAATGAGGTTCACGTGTACCCTTGTAGCCACCAGACTGCCTACTCAGAATGTACTGTGCACTCTCTTTTTAGAGATACAAATTCAATTTTCTTCCAGTGCAATACAAATCCCTTTATTCCCTAGGTTACAGGAACAGGTCTATAAAGAAGACTGAACACTTCCCAGTGCAGCAATCTCTGTAGTGCTCAGGGGTCAGTGTAGCACTGACCTTCAATAACACACGGCCACTACCTGAGGAGTGTTAATGCTCCCTCTCGATGCTCTTTTACACCTTGAATTGTGCTGTCCTCTGCAATACCCTCGGATATTTCACCAGCTCACTTAGAAAGCAGGGCCCTAGCCTTTGCAAGCCACAACTCGCTGAGACAGCACAGCCACAGCACAGAGATGAAAAGAATCCAGCTTCAGCCGATCTTATCGAGGCACGGGATAATCTGAGACACGACGAAGCCAAGGGAGAACTGTGGCTTATTTCCCCATTTCTAGAGCTTCAAGGGAAAGCAAATCTCATTCCTGCCAGCCAGCCTTTTATGTAAAATGCCCTTATTGTCAAGGGCATGCCCAATAATGAGGAACAGAATTGCTGCCCAGGGTTTTGGCATGACAGTGACCAAACACTGAAGTCCCTGTGTTTCTTTATAAAGACATGAAATTCCAAGGCAAGGTGTCATACTTCAGACAACCTTCAACTGGTGATGACGTGTACTCTTTGGAGAACTTATGGAAAAGCAGAAGGCAATATTATGTTATTTTTTCCACATTTTGCTGCTGCATTACTTTCAGAAAAACACCCCACATATGGATTTTAGAGGCAACATCTGTGTTCTCACCAGAACCACATGTGGCTGGATAACTCTTCCAGAGGAACTGACTGACTCAGACGACTTTATACACGGCTGTCAAGATGCAGTTACACCTTTCCACCCAGCTACACATTCCAACTGCAGTACCCCAGCTGCCTGGGACACCCTTAGATCTCTTTGGCACCACCTCAGGCCATATTCTCAACTCACCCTGAATTTTCCCTGCTTCACGAAGCTATAGACCCAAATTGGTGTATCCTGTTTTACAGATGAGTAATAGCATAATGTTCCCTAGATGAACATCACACTGGATGAAGAGCTTTAGGAATTACAGTTGTTAAATAAACACACTTGAAACCCAGAAAACTACTGCCATATTTTTGATATAAACATCACTTAGTTTCTTTTAGCTGAGAAAGCGTAGTGGATCATTTGTACTCTCCTCACTTCAAATCCTAATTCAGCCTCAGGAAAATCACTGATTTTACACCAGGGCTGAATTTGCTGTGTCGTAATTTGAGATGGCAGAGAGGTTGAAGAGGTATAACATATATTCTTGCTCAAAACAATCCACATCTGCACTCCTTTCCCTGTTAATTACCATTTTATGAGATACTAATTCTTGGTCCAGATGACATATTGATATAAGGAAAAAGACTTGGAAGAATTGTTCCTGCTATAGAAAGACTGACTTAAGCATTTTTACTCGCTGAAATAATTTTTAAGCCCTCATTTCACAAAACCTGGGAAATGCTATTTCAATAATAGATCTTTTAGCTCTGCAGAAGAATGTGAGTGTGTTATAAATAAGCTATAGCTCTTTTCTGCTTTATGCCATGCGAAGATTAGCTTTTTCCAGATATTACTTACTGTGAAGTAAATACACTGGTGTCCTGCTGATAAGTCCATAATTTCTTTATAGCTGCAAATAAAGCCTGTTCCCCCTTACAGATACCTCTGACAAGCTCCTGAAAATATGTCTCGTACAGACAATGCCAGTGAGTCACCTACAGTACTGCCCCAAGTGTAGTTGAAACCTCTGTATTTTTAGAAAGTGTTCCCAGAACCTCAGCTCACCTCTTCACAGCCCATACCTGAGCAATAAAAATTTTGATAGACAGTTCATAAACCTGGCCAGCTGTCGCCCAACATTGGGAAGGGACTTGCAAAGGTGTGTGGCCCTTTCCAAGAGAACCTTTCCTAACAATGCAATTTTAAATGAAATATCTCTGTGGATCACAACTGTGACAGCAGCTGATACAATGTGTCACTAGTGTGGAACCCCTGGGAATGGCTGGTTCTGCCAGTCCAGAGTTATGGACTTTGACATGGACACAAGGAATTCTTTCTCATCGCCCCAGGTGCAGCTGGGAAAGGAACAAAGTTTGCCAAAAGTGCATGGAATGTCAAGACAGCAAGTGCTGCAGGTGGCTCCTGACAGCAATTCAGCAGGGGCGTCTCTCACTCAGGCTCAGAGCTGCTATGTCTGCAATTTGTCAGCAGCCAGCAGACATATGCTGAAAGAAAAGCAGGATAGATCTTTTCAAAGGTGAATGATGAAATTTATTTCACTTAATCAAGGGCTGCAAAAGCATTAAGCACACAGTGCCTAAAAGCCTGAGGTGTTTGCTGCAATGCTCACGGCCTGGGAAGGTCCTGTGATTTTGGCACGCAGAACCAGGACTCTGAAGAACATCACAGGTTTGTTGCATATCCCAGCGGCCAGCTTGGGGCTCTTCTGCTGAGGGAGGAGTTCCCATGCAAGGCATGCAGCTGATCAGAGAATCTAAATCCCTGGGAATGGCAGGAAGTGAGCCAAAGGGGCTGCTGGAGCTCCGTGGCCTGTGGATGGGCTGTGATCTGGCTGACTGTCCTGGACAAGGATTCTGCAGGAGGAAGGTTTTGGTGCCTGGTGCTGCTGTCATCCACGACTCCTCAAGTCCTGCTGTCTGATGGCTCTCAGGAGTACAAACCACAGGGCCAGTGGAGCTCTGGCACAGGAGGGTGGGAGCATTTTAACCATCCTAACCATGTGAGTCTTCACTTACCAGGCAGCCATTGACCACCTCTCCCACGGATATCAGCCATCCCTCGGCTTTCTCAGCACTTTCCAACTGGGACTTTTGACTCCAGCTCTTTGACTAGTGTCCATGTGCTGAAGAGAGAGGGAAGCTGTAAGTAAATGCAGCGATTTTTCATTTTTTCAACATGGAAAAGCATTGCATGCCAAAAAATGTCCTCTTTGTACTTCTTCAGACAAGTTGCTAATGTCTACATTGCAAGATTCAAGAGATAAAATAATCTCTGTTCTGTGTGCACATGTGGGAAGGAGAAGGGCCAGCAGAACGTAAATTTTGACTCTGTTGAAAGCACAGCCCTGTGGGAATAACTCCCTACCATGCTCAGCTGCAATGATGGAGCACTGCTGGAGAGGAGAAAGAGGAAAATCTTCCTGAGTGCTGCCTTTTCCCCTCTGTGCCTGGTGATATTTAGCAAGTCTTTCCTCTCAGTCTTATTGGTGGAGTTGGGAGTGAGCTGTTCTCCAAAGGGATGGGAAAGGATGGCTCTTTATTTTAAACACATGGTGAAAATGCTGAATATAATGTTGGGAATTCGCAGCTGGGAACCGGATAGCAGAAAGAATATGAATTTTAAAAAAAATAAAAATCCCAACAATTAAATCACAGCTCAGAAAGGACTAAGCAAAATCTTTGCAGCTGGAAGAGAACAGGAAGATAAAATGGATTTGCAGATTCAGTTTATTTATTATTCCAAAATGAACTGAAAACCAGGCTTAGAAGGGCAAATGGGCAGCCCAGCAGTGGAAAGGTGGGCAATGGTTGTAGAGAACATTCTTGAAAGCTTAGTCACTTTAATGTGCCCATATATCTCTTTGAAAAAGGGACCAGATTCTCTGTGGGTGTAAAAGGCAGCAGAACTCATAGAACTCAATTATTTATACTAGCAGATACTCTAGATAATGTTTCTACTCCTGGCAAACACCAAAGTATGAAAACTTGACAAAAACACAGACAGAATAGCAAAAGGAGGGGAAGAGCAGACCTTGCAAAAAGTGCTTCTCTTCCTGCTAAAAATACACACGAGATTTTCCTTTTAGTTTAAAAAAGATTTTGCTCTAGAAGTCTACTTTCCCCAAGCTGTTCTGCTGATTTTAGTGGCTTCCACACATCACAACACTAAACAATTGTGCCAGCCTGCCCGTGCCTAATGGGGAGGGGTATTTATCAGTTTGCTTTCCAAGAAGTCACCAAAGTGAAACCTAGCTGGCAATATTCAGCATACTGAGAGGAGAAACCAGCTCTGGTGCCCACAGATATCATCCTGGGTGCAGCTTTTGGAGGGTAACCAACTAAGCCAGCTCCTGTTAAGAATATTTTTGAGGACTACGCGTGTATTTGTAACCCCAGCTACCCTTGGGTTCCTGTGTCCATCTGTGGTGGTTTTGGCCTTCTCTCTGTTTTGTGACCACTCCCTTCTTGAAATGAAAATAAATTCTCCTAGTCAGAAAAGAGACTAAGTCTGGGTTGCACAAAAGCAAAGCAATGAAAATGTCTCCCTGCCAGACTGCAATTCTTTGTTTTCTCTGACAGTGGCAATGACATTTAATCAGAGAAGGGGGAAGTTCAAACTGAGGAGAATCCATTGATGCAGAGCTGTGTGTAACTGGTGGGTAAAGTTTTGGCATTACTCTCCACCACTTGGAATTTCACATTCCTGCTTTTAACTTCTCTGTTTAAAGATAACTGCCTGTGTGAAAGTCTAAGTGCAATTCATTTGTTCAGGGCTTTTTTAGCCCAGCTCAACATTCACCATTAATCCACCTGTCCTGGGATGAATTTTCTGCTTGTCTATTTTTGGCATAACTCCCTATTTTCCCTCAGTATTTTTTTAGAAAGAAGTTGAAAAGGTAAAGTAGACATGTTATGCTTAATACACACAAGCTGTGACTGGAGCCTGACCTATTGTTCTTTTTGTGTGTCTTCCAAGAGAAAAAACAGGGAATTTTAAATCAATAATTTGATCAAATGCAAAACTGAGCACTTTTCTCTTTTATTACACTGGAATCAAACAAATGCCCGAGAAAACATTTCTCAAAAAAACCCATTGTAAAGGATAATTAACATTTTGCAGTGGTATGAAGTACACTTTTTACAGGACTTAGAACTTTTGTGCAAATATTTACCAAGCAAAGCATTACAAGCCACACAATGACCCAAATTCACTTGCCATTTACAGCCATGCAAATCCTTCTCAAGTATTAAGAATTACACTATTTCAAAATAAATCTGGCCTTAAATAAGGATGTGAGATAATCATCCTGCTTCAGAGATGCACATTATAACCTGAGAGAATGCATTCTTCTAAGCAACTCTGACATATTTGGACAGCTGTTTAGTAACAACATAAAATCCTTCTAGTTGAGTTCTATTATAGTTTCTCCTTGTGCTTCCAGCTGGCTGCTGCCTGGTCTAAGGGGAACGGAGACCAGAGCCAAAGATACACATTGCTCTGTGCAAGAGTCAGAGAAAGGAAAGGCTGGGAGCCAAATCAGCCCCTCTGCTGCTGGGTGCCTTGGGCTGGAATTCACACCAAGACCGGCCAGAACTGGCCTGGAATCCCATCAAGAAATGCAGACACAGATGTCACACTTCCACACATGTGGTCCAAGGCCACTGCAGTTTTTCCATGGCTCTGACACCCTGTGGGATCACCAAGCTCCCTCTGAGGATGAGGTTCTGACCCCTCTGGAAAACCCAGCTTTGTGAACTTGCCAGGCCTTCACCACGGAAAACCGGCTCTGATCTCCCCACAGGGAACCTGGGCCCCGAGCCCAAGGCAGGCAAGTGTTGTGATGGATAAAAGCTCATTCATGCTTAGAGATGCGAAACGTCATCGGGGAGGGTGAAACCATCTGAGAAGGAAATGTCAATTCATACAGCGTGTTGGAAAAAAGCACTGGAAGCATGTTTTATCTGAACAATCCAATCTGTCCAAGCCAAAACCGTAAGAACTCATGGTTTTTATCTTCTTTTGTTTCAGGAGAAAGCAGAACAATAGTTAAAGCACGTCACTGCAAAAATGAAGCGATTTGTGTTTAAAATACCAAACATTTTTTCTTCCTAAAGAATTCTCAAATGCTAGCATTTTGTTCCACTCCTCAGTGTGACCAGACTTCAAAATTTCTAAAACTTCCCCTGAACAAAACTCTGGTTTTGCCCAGCTCCAAAATTTAGACTGCCAGCTCCTAAAGCATTTTATGATCTATGCCCCCACAGCTGTAATGGAGGAGAAACAAAGACTCTAAGAAAGCCTCTGATGGCTTTCATCCCTAATAACATCGCTACCACATCACAGAACTCAGTGTTGGTGCAACCCCTCACTTTTATACACAAACCCTGCAGTGCTGAGGATGCAGAGAGACAAGCAGCACAGCCTTGGACTCCATCAGACCATACACATGTTTTCATGTCACGTCTTAGCAGCACTGTTAAACCTCAGAGTTATTTTGCCCTAACCATGAGTAAGGATCTGTGCAGATGAAGGATGTCAAGCAGCTGATACAGGAGCTCTGAACACAAAACTTTCCTTTCCCCATTGCCCTCCCCACACTGATTTATTCAGAACTCTGCCTGAATGCATTTGCCTGATGTGGAACCTCTGTATGATGCCCTCATCTTTCATCAGTGTTCTACAGAACCTGCTTTCCTGTCTGGCCATCACCCACAAATGGCTTTTGGGTAAAATGAGAGAACATGCCAAATAAGCATTTAGTATAAATCAGGTGGGATTTGATATGCTTCATATGGAAAGCTCCTCCTTGATTTAAATATATGTCAGATCAAATGTCTTGAGTATTTTGCATCAGAAGCCAAGGAGGTCCCTGAAGGTCCTGCCCCAGCTGCAATGCTCAGGAAGAGCCGCTCCTGGAATCGCTCTGGGTGAATTAACTCATGCTGGGCAATGCACATTTACCATCACCATTTAATGTTTTCTAGAGAACTCTTCCTGTTCATTTGGAGGCACATTCAAAGTAACATTTTGCTGAAACATTTTGTAGATTTGTCACAGATTAGAAAAAAGCCACGGTGGTTCTCAGTTTTTGTTCCTTCAAAGGGTTTTTTTAATATTAATGGATGAATTTCCCAATCTACTCAATTGCTCCCATGAGCAATTTTTTACCTAACTAAACTCTTCCTAATATCTACATTTCTAAGTCCTGCTTTGCATATTTGCCTCAAGGTAGTGTAGATTAGTGTTAGCACCAAAAACCTCAACAGAACTGGAGGTACCAGGCATACACAGGGATTGTTTCAAAGTGTGTCATGTTCTGTGGGAAAGGCACCGAGAAATTCTTTAAAATTGGGATGCAGCAAAGATTTCTAGCTATCAGTCCAGCCATTCACATGTAGGTGCAGGAAAATTCACTACAACTTCACAATTTCCTCCTGAATTTATTTCTTCCTGATATATCATTATGCAATGTCCTGGATAGAAATTACATGATTAATTCATCATATTTCATTTTACCCTGTTAGCAACAAGAACAAAAACCCCAAACCCAGTGCAATATCACCTCTCAAGACAGAGAAACTGAAACTCAATTTAATTTCATTCAAGAAGACAAAAAAATGAAGAGTTTTTCTGCAAAGCACCCTTGGTTTGCACAGATCCCTATCACCCTGCAGCATAACTCCCTGCTGTTATGCAGCTGGAATTAAACATGGGAAGCCAAATATAATGCTTTTCTACTTTTAGAACACCTGCTTCCTGCATTTATCTGCACCTGAAGAAAAGGATTTATTTCTCATATATACAAAAAAAAAAAAGAGAAATAAGAGAAAATGGAATTTAAGTGCTAGATTTAAAGTGATAATGTAAGCATTTAAATTCCAGCAATGGATGACTGCTAGTTTCCTCACCCAGTAGAAAGCTGTATTTAGGCCAGGAACTGCTAAACAAAATCTATACTCAAGCAAGACATCAGCTTGAAATATCCAAGAGGCTTCTGCCATCAAAATCCTCTAACTCCACTTAAACCTTCCATTTTCTGCTCATACTCAACACCTTAACTAATGCAGGCTAAGGTGGCACATTCAGGTGAGACACCCCTTAAAAGGAAAAATATAATTGTGATGGTTTTGTGGTTTCCTCGTGTGCATGGTGACACTTTTCTGAGCAGTGAATATGTAATTAAGAAAGATTAATGACACCTGAAAGATCACTGTCAGGCCTGGACTGCTTGCAGGATGGCTGTGATGTTTGCTGGGGAACAGAACATGGTGTTCAGACCATGGAAAACTTAAAGAAGTGGCAGGATAGGGGTAGGAATTAAAATAACTGAGCTAATGTAGAAGGAAGGGGGTTTGAAGTCAGTAAGCACAATGGATACCACGTGGGTGACTTGTATGGTTATTTAATGAAATCAGAATATTGAGGTAGAAGAGGAGGATTTTGACATCCTCCTAAGATGATGAGACAGTTAAACCTCAAGGTCTGGGTGACCTTGAACTCCACAGCCAGCTGAGCATCAGAGGTTAGAACCTTAGAACCCGCTCACATATTCATGTCAGTACCACAAGCCAGGACAGTAAAGGCTGAAGTTGGGTTCTCTCTGCCCAAAGAGCCAAAGTTGTTGTGGGATATAACACCAAGCATTTTGGTGTTTTTATTTTCAGGTGTGCACTGAGATGCTGGGCAGACTCATCAGATGACAAAGGGGGAAATCAGGAAACTCCTTAGGAGGCTATCTTCTTCAGCAAGCTCATTTGTTCACCTGCCAATCCTTGGCCACAGGGAGTTATGAACTGGCTGGGAGAAACGAATCACTCTCACAAGGACCTGCAGCAACCAGCTGAAGAGCAAGAGAAAAATGCAGCTATAGGATAACAGGGCAGACTTGTTATCTGGAAAATCCTGTGGTTCTCCAAGGTCTGTGTAACTAACAGTCATGAAACACTTGGCTTTGTCAGGGACCACACCTGGCTAGGAACTCACATTTATTGAAAAGGAGACCTCCTGCACTCTTGGCTTTTCATAGCATCAGTAACATCATGTTTTTAAGCAGGTACCTGTGGAAAAACGCAACCCTGATTTTGGGCTGGTGGTTTTTTTTTTTGCTATTTCACTCCAAAGAGAACTCAGCAGGCAAAACATGACACTTCCCTTGTAATTTTCACACCTCAAACAGGCAGCAGTATTTTTCTAATACGATATATTTCTCTATTTGCACTTCACTCACCAAATGTTTCTGAGTAGAAAGCAGCAGATTCATATTTGTGATAAACACACTGCAGTAAAGAATCTTCTGTGATTCTAAAGAACAAGAAGATCCCTGAGATTGGAAAAGTGCAAAGAGAAACAACCCAATCCTCCAAGGAGTCTGGTACTGAACTGTTTGTGAGGATGCGAAGAATCAAAGGTGGAAAAGGCTAAAAGGCATCTGCAAATTCCAGTGGTCTTTCAAGTCTACTTTTGGAGCAGTTAAAAGAATACTTGAGTAAGCCAGTTGATACTGAAATTACAACAGCAAACCTGACTGCAAGCTGGGCATTAATTGTTGCACCATTGCATGCTGCCCTTGAAGAGAGCTCCACCAGCACTTGCTTTATTTAACTTTATTTATTTAACTTTACACCAGTTACTACCAAATAACCAAATCACCCCAAATAAACAAAGCAGTATTGTTCAGTGAAAGAGCAAAGTGAAGCATCTTGGCCTGAAACATGGGACTGAGGTGTAGTCTCCACCCCAGAGGTCCACATCCACACTTCAGCTGACAAAGATAATCAATTTTGATATTTATTAATGGTTTTTATAATTCAAAGCACTCTGATATTCCAGTCTCTTTTATTTAGCAGACAGCCTCTCTGTTTTTTAGCAGACACTTTACTGGCTCTTTTCTCTAAGTACTTAAACAAATGCTTTATATTGTTTATTCTATATTTCTCCATTGATTAATTTAAGCAAAAAATTATTTAGGAGTTTTAAATCAGAATATATTAATTTCTATTTTCTTTGAGCTGCTTTCTTTCTTTCTACCTTTGAAACAAGCTGAAGATCTCTTTTGATTGAAGGCATTCTGCCTTCACCAGACAGAAAAAGTTTATGCAGAACAGAAGGTGCTGAAGGTGGGTGTATGTGACTACTAAAGAAATTGGCAGATCATAATGACATGCACAAAAGATTTGTCAAATTCAAGGTTGTACTTGTTAAAGTTTGTTGTTCCTGTGAGCCTTCTAGAATAACAGAATACCTGCTTGTCAAAAAATTAAAAAAAATCTTTCCATTTGGATCCCTTGAAATGCAGGGAAAAAAGAATCAAAACATCACTCTTTTGCTTGGAATTTTTTCCTCTCCTACTTTTACCATAAAATTGCTTTTCCTTTTTAAGACAAGAAATCACAGTGGCTAATAATCAACACCACTCAATTATTTACACCAAAGAGTAACTTATTACTACGATTTAATGAGAGGGTAATTTATGTTGTTTCATTACTGGCTCATGAATAATCTTGACTTACACATTGCTAATATGGAAGATAACTAATTTGCTTCATGTCATTAAAGAATTTTAACCTGAAGATCAGGATTTCACTTGATGCTTTTATATCAGAGTTCAAAGAAATAGAAGCAATAAGTACAGAGAGAAATTGATTTAAGGTTGGTTGTGTTCACTGTATCCTGGGGTGTGTTTATATCACATTTACAACTGAAGCAGTGACAAAATAGCTGACAGAGAAAAAAAATTTGCCATGTCTGTAGTTCAGCAAAGAACTGACAGCTGTCAGTATGACTTTATCTTGTCATTTATAAAATAATTAGAGTTTGGGTTCTGTGGTGGAAAGCAAAGGGAAAAAAGGGTTCAGTCTAGGAGAAGCTCTGACTGATATTTATCTGTGGAGAGCAAGCCAGGAAGGTTGAGTTTTCCTTACACCCTTGGGATTAGCAGTTCCTGGCCTGTCCTTGTATGTACTTAACTTCACACCTCATTCCAGTGCTGATGAGTTCCATGGTTTCCCTCTGAAAGACAACCCCTGTGCTTGTCAAAGAAAGCTTTTAGGGACACAGCACTAGAAAGGATGTTTCAAGTCTACAAGAGAGTTGAGAGGAGTTTTTGCCCCTTCCCTAAGGATGGCAGGGTGAGAACCCAGGCTCCTGCTCCCAGAGGCAGACATCTCTTCATCAAAAACCTTCCCTTTGGGCTCCTGCAACACATTTCTGACCTCCAGCAAAAGAGACCAGAGGCAGAAAAACCTTGGGTGCTCCCACAGAGATGGAAACCAGAGATTCTGGGGGCAGTGCCCACGTACCTACAATATCTCATGGTTGTTTTAAGGATTAAGCTGGATTAAAGAAGCAAATTAGGCTGAAAACCCCATTAGTTAACATTTTCTACTAAATATACTCCATCAGAGGGGAAAATGCACTTTTAAAAGCGAGTTAGCTGGTGGCTGTCTGCTTTAAGCTTGACCACAACTAAATTAAACGCTCTCCATTCACTGACTTGTAGCTCACTGCCAGAACTGCTGGAGCAATGAAACTTTTCCTGAGTCAAGAGTTCTTTTAAGGAGCTCTTTGCACCAGCCATCCTTATCTGCTGAATTTATGATCCCATTTGAAAAGCTCCTGCAAAACCCAGAGCGTTCTCAATACTCAATTTGGAATGCTCATAACTCAATCCAATGAAAACCAATTTTCTCCAGAGAACTCAAAAGCCTTTTTTCTTGGGGAGAGCCATTTCCAAACTGTATTTCAAGTTTCAGCTCCCACTGGTTTTGGCTGTAAAAGTGTTGAAAAAGTGTCACTCTTTCTATAAATATGAATGTATATAAATATTACACTTATATTTTACCTCAGTATAGTTATTTTTTAATGTCTCAATTTCATCAGATACAGGAGCAGCTGAATGCCCTTCACTCAGGAGCTTCCAGGCAAACTAAGATTACCACAGGTTTCAGGAAGAGAGAGGCTGGAACATCTAGGAATCAAAGGCAGAACTGCAGAAAAAAAATCAAATGGACAAAAATGGAAATCTTCTGGTTGTTTGTCTTGCTTCCCATGGACCTCCATGGTCCCCAGAAACCCTACACTGAGCTCAAGACTGCTTGTACTTGTCACCCTGCAGGAAAACACCTATTAAGAAATAATTCTTCCTCAGTAACAATCTGAATATACACCTTTAATGGTGAGAGAAGGAACTGAAATTGATACCCCAATAAATCATCCAGCTCTCACATAATTCAACAGCTCAGCCACACATTCAAGCCTCCAGCCTCATTTTCCTATATTCTAAATCAACATAATGCTGTTTCTCATTTGTTATTTGTTTGTTCAGGAAAATTTCAGTTACTTCTGATACACTACAGGCTTTGTTGCCAGAGATCTGCTGCTTCCATGTCTTACTCTTTCCATTTTTGTGTCCTCTCATTGCCAAGGTGCACTTTTACTTGTTTCTACCCAGTAGGAACAGATTCAGCCCTGGGCAGCCAACAGATTTAAAAACATCCCTTGGTTCATTTCTGGAAAGGTTGAGAGCTTGACTCCATTGCTTCTCCTATTGTAATAAACAAGATGTGATGGAGATCCCACACAGATTAATCCTGACTTTTATATACCACATTAGAGTAGGAAGAGAAATAATTTTGTTATCTCTGAACATTTCACAAATACTGGTTTTTCCACTTTTTGTGTGTGCAGAAAGTTGGAAATCTCAAGCTGTTACAAGCCCAACTCCCATGCACTTTTGGAGTAATTTGAAAACTTTCAGTTCAAATAAAACCACTGCAAACATATCACTGCATTACCTAACATTTCAAAACTAGGACTTAATCAAATAATAAAAATAAACATCCCACATGATTTTCATGCTGAACACTGTATATAATTTTTCTGATAAATTCAAAATCTTCTGATGGCAAAAACTTTTTGCCTTATTCCAGTCCTTTAGTTTTTGTTCCAACAAATTTCAACAGCATCCAACCCGTTGTGTCCTCACAGCACTGAGACTCTGCAATGCTGGTTCTCATCTTGCAGTTAAATTTTGATGCAATCTGTATTTCCTTGCTCTGCCAGTTTACCAGATCCTTCATATTATTTCAGTGGGTTTTGGGTGCATAAGAACCACTGCCACATGCAGGGTCGTGATTTTACATCTGCAAACCGATGGCAAGCGTTCAGGAGTTAAGGGTAATAAAGGCTGGGACAAAAGCAGAAGCCACAGCTTGGTTCACTTACTGCCAAAATTTCCTACAGGAACTCTGGTCACTTTGACAGCTGATGAAATATTAGCCTAAGCAAAACACATCAGCACTTGTATATGTTTGAGAAGAGTAATTTATCAGAAATACAATAAATGCCAGCTGTAATTCTCTCTGAGGTCATTAGAACTTGGAATTTAAAATTTAAATTTTTTTTTTATCACAAGGAGAGTTTACATTGGATGGAATTAATTTTTGGTATGTCCATGAATCATTCAGTTTTAATGGAGTTTTATCAATTTACAGCAGCAAATGATTTATGCCACCGGCATGAGGCCCTCATAGGTTTCAAAACTGCTGAAATTAAGTGTTGGAATATTCACTTTGGTTATTGTATCATTTTGAAAACCTGCAATGTGTCTGGATCTCTTGGACAGAAAATCATGCAGTAGCATTTCTTTCAGCCAGAAGACTGGGCTAGTCTGCTGAAATATGGTATCCCAGCTGAAAGACCTACCTTTAGCACTCAAAAACAAACAGGATCAGTGGTCATGTCTGAAATGTTATTGAAGGATTCATTGGATTCATTCCTCCTGTACCACACTTATCCATTCTCACAGACTGCAATAAAACATTGCTGCATTTACTCTGACAGCACTTCACAGGTATTGACTTCCTAGAAAGACCTTCTAAAATATCTCACCAACTTTGTTTCTTTCAGCTCCGCTTTTATGTTTCTGATTATTTCTCAAGTTTTCTAACATTTTCCATCTTAAAGTTTCTTCAGAAAATATTCAGTAAGATGTTGCACAGACATGAAAACATTTGCTAAACACTGCAGACAGTCAGTTATGTATGATTCAGCTTGAGTGAAAAAAAAAAAGGGATACTGGAAGCATGATGATTTCATGTTGCTTGCTAAAACTAAAGCTTGCTGGTATTAGCATTAGTATTATCATCACCTACAAACTTCACTTCTTTTTCCCAAGAGTGGGCTGCAAAGTGGTTCTTTTCCCAAATACTACTGTGCAAATATTCTTTTAGTATCAACTATTCCATAGAAAGCTAAGCTGGAGAATTATCCTTTCAAAAGCAACTTTTATTCACCTTGATTAAACTGCTTTAAGAAAGTTTCTGCTTTCATGCCTAAAAGGCTGGACAGCAATTTTGAACTTTGATTTTATAGAGGCAACTCCTTTTTGTTTCCAACAGGTGGAGTTTCTATCTTCACACAAGCACCAAAGAAAGGGAATGCTTAGGTAAGAACTGCAGGTCTTATTTTTAATTTAAAAAGCTGAGCTATGCATACCACGAGATCATCCCACAAATTTTATCTCAGAAAACCTCAGACATGCACATAAAAATGATCATAAATCCACCTAATCAAACATGAATCCATAAAGCAGTGGGGAAATATCTTGACCTTTTCTAGACATCTCTTAAAGATGTTTTCAAGGATTCATAGGCTGGCCTTACCTATCTGACAGTGCCACTGTTGATATCCTGTGGGAATGGCATTTACTGGCATAACTCCTGTGCATTATCTGAACAGGATTAGGTCTCTGCAACAAATCCTGAGCAGGCTGATCCCCCAGATCTTGGTGACTTGGCATCAATTGCAGCACATAGTTAGTGACAACTTACAGCAGGGTTTACTCTGGCTTGATTTTGATGGGTGAAGGTGTCTGGTATTTTCTGCAGCACTTGGCAGTGAGATGAGATCTACACCAGTGGAAATGACATGCCTTTATAGACTTTGGAGTGTGCTTCTCACCCAAGAGCACTTCCAGCTCTCAGAGTGCTCTCCAAGAGCACTTCCAGCACGAGCCAGCTGCCACGTGTGAATTGTAGGTGAGTTCTTACTGAGCTAATCACACTGGTACAAACAGGCAGGCCATGCTGAAAAAGCTTTCTCTCAGTGCACTCGTTGAGGAAAGATTAATGGGACTGACATTTGTGAGAGCAAAGATAAAGCTAAAAGACAAGGGAAACAGATCAAAACATACATCAGCAAACCAGACTGTAACAAAACTATTTTTTTCTGTACCACCTCATTCTCTGTCCAGAACTACAGATTTACATGAGATATAACTCACAATCATAGGGAAAAAACAGGACCTCTAACAAATACTTTGACCTTTTGGGTTCAGAGTTGGGATTTCCTGCTGGGAGAGACAGAAGAAAAGCAAGCTGTACAGAAAGAGCAATTAAATTTCTCAGATTGAGAGCTGCTACTAACTCGTGGGTGACTGGCAGCAAAGTGAGATCTGGCAGCATTTCCTTCAAAGAGAAAACACTGCATAGCCTAGTAAAATATTATTTTGAGGCATTCTCTTGACTGAAAAACAGGTCTGACAAATGTTATTTCTGTCCTGGATCCATTTTGAAGGGTATCCACTTTTTAGCAACAACTTTAGCTTCAATCACAGTGCTTGCTGCTGGAAAACACAGGGAAGTCATGGCCTCAGGAGTATGGCTGCTGTAAGCCAAATCCAAGTATTTTTTACAGATAAACTAAACCTGGTTTTGAGTTCACTAGGATACCTCACTTGTGTAAAGCTGGCGTGCTACAGATGCTTTTAGAGCAAATACCTGCTCCCACTGAAGTCAGCAGCACTACCACTGACATCAGCAAGGTCAGGCCTAGAAGTTCAAAATTTCCCTGTGGTAGAAGTACCTGCTTTTCTGTGCCTTGTAGGCTCTTAGCTTCAATATTACTGAGAAGTGTTTTAAAAACCTCTTTTCAAATGTGTGTCCTTAAATGGACAAAGCATTCTCCATCCTTCACGCTCGTAACATCACTAAACAGAGATGTTCCACAAAAATACTAAATAATAAAGTAGTTCTCTTTTGCTAACAGATTAAATGAATTAATTAAGAAGCCCTTAAGCTTTCAGAAATGCACATATATTTTGCATAATCTCCTTGGATGTGTTTTAGCAAATTAATAAATGAAGGTTTATGATTGCTTTTCCCCTGTACTTCCCAACTAATGTGCTTATCTATAAAATTCAGCAGTGGGAAAGGATAATTATCCTTAATAGCTGTATGTGGAGAGCAAGACAACCAGAGAAGCCAAGTGTCTGTGCACAGACTCTGCTGCAGATGGAACTGAGTTCAGTCCTGAGCTACAAACCTGCCAGACATAAAGCACTTCCAGCCTGGGAATGACACAGCTCTCCACAACTGGAGCTTATTTTCAGTAATCACAGCATGGCCAAAAGCCCAGGTGCCAAGGGAGTAAACCTGGGTCTCTACAGGCCTCAAAAATACAGCCTGGGTTTGTAGGGAATCAGAGCAAATAACTGATCCCCAACTCATAGCATGAGCCTCAGAACAACCTTATTTTATAGAGTTTAAAAGTTCACATCTCACTTGATTTTGGGGGAATAAGAGCAGTATTTGCAGCACTTGGAATTTCTGCTTATTGCCACTTAGGAATTTACCATTAACCAAGGCTATTAAAAAACATGATCCAACAGGGAAGACTTTGATTCCAATATCTTTTTCTTTTCAGTATTATTAATTTTTAATTGGTGGCTTTTGAACACTGCAACAATCCATAAAAGAAAATATTCCATATTTTTAGTATCTTTAAACTGTTGTATCTTGAGACCTCTGATCTTGTGCACGGAGCTTTTAATAGCAGTTTGTTGAGCTTAATGAAATTTCTGCTGATGAATAAGCTGAGCAGTTCCTGATGTACCATTTTGCTGAATGGTCCTTTTTTAACACAACAAGTGGCCAACTGGATTTCTCTTTGCTTTTGGCAAGCTTTGAGCACCTACCTTTTCCTCATTCTTTTATCTCCATCTCTTTCTAGCACTCACCTTTTTCATCATTCTTTTATCTTCATCTCTTTCTAGCTCTCTCCCCATGTCTTGTACCAAAAAACTTGGATCTCCCAGACCTGTGCCACATCCAACACCACAGAATTCTCACCACAAGCTCATTAACTCACTGGGCAAACTGCACTGCTCTGCCATGTAAAAATAAACAGAGTATCCCCCTTGTTTTTTGGCAGCATTGCCCAAAAGACTGTAAAAAGGCATCATTACAAACTGGGGTAGACATCTCAACAATCATTTTTCATTTATGTGGTTGTCTTTGGTAGTTTCTCACATCATTGTTAAAAACCATTAACACTGTAGCTATATGTACATGCATATACAGTTTGTGAAAACTTTTATTTTTCAGATTCAGCATATTGTACTTCTCAGGGTGGAATATTATACCTTTAACTTTGTGTGAACTAAGCCCTGCACAGCCTCTCTCCTGCTAGACAGCTCTGCCTTGTCCCACAAAGGCATCACACGTCCTTACTGAAAGGTCCAGTAAGCAAACAGTTAAGAAATCACAAGACTGGATTTTTGTGTTTATGGACAGCACCTCAAAATCCAGAAAGCATGACAATTGAATAAATTACTGTACCTGACAGATCATAGCATTAGCAGCAGATAGCAGCAGCTGGCTGATGCCAATAAATCCCATACCAATTCCTGTTGTTCTCCAGGGAATGGTAGCATAAAAGCTCCAAATAGAGATTAGGGAAAAGAACTGACCCAAAGAAGTGAAGATTCAACAATTAACTGAAAGCTGCCTATTTGCTGATGGATTCAGCACAGTTGAATTTGTCCCATGACATCCCAGGGCTAACAAAAATGTGAGGAGCCCAAGAGCAAAGCCTAAAAGTACTTTACTTGCAAATAAACAGTATAAAAAAGCACCTGCCCACAAAATCACTCACTGGGGGGAAGACAGCAAGTGTGCTGGGAGCATTCTCTCATCAAAATAAGAAGCAGTCAATAATTCCAAATTATTTATTAAAGGAAAAAGAATATTTTACCTGAATTGAGTCTTTTGAAAGATTCTAGAAAACTCTGCAAGTAAATTCAAATCCTGGATTCTTCTGAGAACACAGTGCATCCAGGGAGGATCAGGAGGCATATTTGTTTCTGATTTCCCTCCTGTACTCCCTTCCTTTCCTGCTAAAGTGACAATGCTCCCAGTGTTAATTCTGCTTAGTGGATCCTTCATTGCTACATAAAATACTTTGAATATATTTGTTGCAGATTTTTAACTTAGCATAATATGAAATATCAGAATAAAAATAATAAAATATGAAAGGCTAACTCTGGTGTGAAAGGGTGAGATAAGTGGCAGATACTTTCTCACTGCTATTTCTCTTCACTGGCAGGATGTTTGACAGGGCCATCCCTAATCATGTGCATTCCACATACCTGAACCAGGATGCTCCAGTAGGCAGAACTTCATTTTCCCTCTGAAAATCCTTGGAGATTCATTTTTAGTCTTGTTTTTCCAGCTTTAGAGAATTCTTAGATTAATGGTCTCTGAAATTTTTAAAATACATCTAATGTTAGCATTTATTGATAGGAGTCAGTGAAGCAATTTCTCTCTGAAAAGATCAGAACAACTGTGTGCAGCAGAAAAACATTTTTTCAGCTTTCATAGTATGGATGTAGAATTTTAAAATCTTTTCACATCCTACAAACTAATGTTATACTTATTAGTAATTAGAAAAGATATTTAAAATACATTTTAATAGGTTAGGGTTCTTGTTATGTCTTCTGTGGTCTTGTACACTTCATTGATGTTTATAAGTTTTAAAAGTTACTGAATAAAATATTTATGCCACATATGAGGCTTAATTTGTAACATCTAAACTTTTAAACATTTTAGCTGGTTTTAATCTGCTAGTCATAACATTACCTACTTTTAGACAAAATTACTAGGTCTCTAATAATTCAGTTGCCTTTAACATTTCTAAAGGGTTTTAAAAGCAGGCTTGTGTTTATTGCCTTAGCCAATTTAGAATAAACAGAACTTTCCAGACCTTAATTATATTTAATTATATTAATTAATTATATTAAACCTACTGTTCACCATCATTCCAAATATAAAAAAAAAAACATTGTTAATAATTTCACAGAAGAAGAGCTACAGCTTTACTTTGTTTGTTATATGAGAACAAACAAAAAGATGCATTCTTTGCTTAGTAGTCAACACAAATTCTAAGGTTGCTGCTGCAGGCCACAGGAAAGTAAAGAGGTAAAATACAATTTGGTCAATAAATGCTGCCTAATATCTGGAGTTTAATTATAGAAATAAAGCAGAACACAGTCATGCCAATTTTCATCCCCACAAAGGTATTTTAAAGCACAGGCAGGCGGTTCCAAAGTGACCTGCAGACACACTACCGCATTCCAAAGATCCCTAGTTTTAATTGTGACACACAAGGGAAATACTTGGGAGAATTGTAGCCAGACAGAAAACACATGAGTAGCTACATCTCCTACCATGACTGAAATGAAGGGCTCAGTGCAGGATTTAATCAGGAGAATTCCTCATTAAAGGCAGCTGGAGAAGACAACCACACATGCATATTCCTGACTACGCACTGTGGGCACATCCATTACTCTATTTAGAGCTGAAAAACAAAGTCCATAAATCACCAAATTATTTGAGCTGGGAGGGACCTTAAATCTCATCCAGTTCCATGGGCAGGAAGAAGTCCCCAGGAGGAAATATCTACTAATTTTTTTTAATGTATTTTGATAGGACTTCCTAAGTGAGAAGCTCAACAGAACTTGTCATTGTAGTAACAAAGCATTCAGAGAAGACTGAAAAAGGAAAGCACTTGTAATAGCAAAACTGAAGTGCTGGGTGTTTTTAAAATTACAATTTACAACTGAAAACATGCTCAGATAATGGAAAGAAACAGAAGAAACAGAAGCCTAAAAAATGCTTATGACTCTGCTTATGCTACATTAATGGCCTTCCCAACCTAACAGTATTTGTGCCTTTAAAGATCTTGTCAGAATACTTCAGTATATTTTTATTATGAGTGTTATATTATTCAGGTCCTTTCCTTTCTGTTTCACTTGGTAAAATAATTCCCATTACAGATTTTCAAATCAAGGCAGGCAGGGGATATTGAATTGGAGCTGGAAGTGCAAGAATCCATAGCACTGAAAAAGCTTACTGAATTTGCCTTAGACACTTTAGTTCAATAAGGACAACATTCTTTCAACAGAACTCTGCCTCTGGAAAGATGTGAAAGGTAAAGAAAAGATCTATACTCACATGAAGGACAAATGTTAAGCTTATTTATGTTTTGTGAGGGATATGACTTCATCTTTTCCCATCATGTATCTTCAAATCATGTTTGTGTAGTATAGGGCAGTATAAGCCCCTGGTGCTACATAAACATGGATAATGAATAACTGCACATAATCCACATCCAACAATCCTATTGTGATTTCAGGAGTTACCTGGATACCACCCTGAAAACATCTGTGCAGAAATACAGTCAAAGAGAGACATAGAAATTACATTTCCTTTTCTTCTAATTAGACCTATCAGAGCCCCATCTCTTTTCCAGAACATAATGAAGTATCATTAGCTGGAGTGTGATCCTGTCTGAGAGAACTGTTGAATATCTTTTGATTTATAGCACAGGCTGTCTGCAGCATCTATTGTGAGCCTGCCTGGTTTTGTCTGCCTGCCTTCAGAGCCGGGAGGAGCCGTGCGCTGCCGCTGGCATCGAGCGAGGCCAGGGAGGTTGGACAAGCAGGGACAGCACTTCCAGTTGTGACACTTCAGGCACAGGAAGGAGCTCCCAAGACTCTCTGGAGGCTTCTCCTCTCCAGGCTGAACCTCCCCAACTCTCTAAGCCTTTCCTCATTGAAGGCAACCTCCCACACTCAGGGCCTCCCCTCAACTTGCTCCAGCAGTTCCAACAACAAACCTTGCTTGGTTTACAGGGGCATTCCTTTGAAATGGCATTTCCCAATACCAGATCCAACATCAAATTACCTGGTTTTTATCTGGATGGCAATTACCTCATTTTTCAGTGCTCTGCCCACGAGGCTGACTCAAAAGCAGTTTAAATCAGAGCCTCAGCTCACTGGAGGAGGAACCTGAAGCCAGGGAGCAGCACAGTGCTGTGATGCTCCTCATCAGGGAAATCTGGGTAGTGTGAGAACAGCAAGGCTCCGAGCAACACAGCCACTTGTTCAAGGAAAAAGGAGTGTGCCAAATCATACTCATGTCATGCACTCATTGACATGGCCAAATGTTGTCCATAAATCTGGATTTCTGATCACTTCTAAAATATTCCAGTCAGCCACAAACTGTCAAACACTTCCTCAGGGAAGCGGAGCTCCTGGAGACATGACTGAAACATTCGTGCCTGTGGGTCATTCTGCCACTATATCCTGCCTGTTGCCATAAGAATCTCTTTCAGCTTGGGAGATTTCAGCACGTTTTCCCAAACTTAGTAAGCATTCCAACAAATTTCAATGGATCAAGTTACTTGAGGCCAAATGTTTTTGTTTCAGCGAAGCCCAAATAAAACGTGCGACTGCAAGCGGATTGGTAAGAAGTGGTAGAAATATGAAACAAATATTTGACTTTTACATGTTAACCTCAGTCTAAGTTTATGCCAAAGTCCTTCTCCTGGAGGGAAATAGTTGGGAATCACACCAGACACACCCAGGCATTGCTCTCCTCGCATGGACAGCATGGCCATGGTGCACCTTAGGAGTGGCCCAGAGCTCAAAGCACAGAATGTGGGTGCATACCCTCCTGAAGGCAAAATGTGACTCTGGGGTGAGAGTGGGGCACCAGTACACTCTGTGCTTCCTTTGGTTTGGTTTAGAGCTGCAGCAGCTTAGCCTGTGACAGCATCAGCCACAGGGGAAACCACTGGAGTGCTCTGTTTATATTCATACAGCAGACCCAGCCTCATTAACCTGCTCATTAAACAATCTAGCAAAACTACAGAAGTAGGGACAGAGAACTCCTTAGTATTTGGAAAATAGACTTGAATACATTCTGAAGCTAATGTTTCCATTTGCATACAATACTGCTGAGAATAAAGCAAAGGCTCTGAGTTGCATATCATTCCTATCTCTCTGTATAACATTTCAATCCAGCTACCCCATAAACCCAAGGACAATTAATTCCCAAACTGCTGATAGTGCTGTGCCCACTAAAGTTTACACTTGAAAGCAGATTAGCAAACATCCATCCAGAGTCCCATATTTACCAAAGGCTGAGATTTTAAAGCTCAATGTCCAAGTCCTGGGCCCTAAAAGTATAATCCCCCTCTGGTTCATTACATTGGTGGCTGTGAAATCAGCCTTTTAAGACAAGGATGAGACAAGCCCCCAGGATTTTTGTGGAGCTCTGAGAGGTAAAGATTGAACACAGGTTATGCTGCTCTCTGTTGCCCTTGAGGAACATAGGACACTGTCCCAATTACTACTGCTTTTATTGTTCCTCCTTTTGGCTTTTGTGATCTTGTTGGACTGTTGCTCCTTTATAAGGGCAAGTGTGCTTAGCAGAAAATGATGGCCATAACTCCATTCACCTCCTGAACACCTTCTTCAGGTTAAATTGCTATTACTTACACTGAATTTATGGTGTAAATAAACACAGCAGAAGATGGGCAGAAGGGCATATAAAACACAAGCAAAACAGTGGTGTTGTTTACTTTTGTTACACCTGCTTTTATTTCCCTTCTCATTTCTTTTGTTTCTGTCCCTGATCCGGGCCTTGAATTTTCAGAAACACTGAACTCAATTTTTGATGTACAAAGTCAGAGTACTAAAAGATTAGCCAGTTGTGGAATGCCTTCCAAACCATCCCCCTGCCTATCTAAAAAGCTGCCCCTCAGACTGCTGGGGATGGATTTCCTCCCTTTACACAGAATATCAAGCCAATATAATATATTCAGAGTCATCCCTGTTACTGTGGCACCAGCATTCCTGGGAATAAGGTTATGTTACATAGGTTGTTTTTCCAGGTATTCAGGAGCTGAGATTTTGTTCTGAACACAGAACAAGAGCAGCCACTCTCCTGCAACCGCAAGAGCACAAAAGCACCAGGACACCTTTTCTCTTTCTGAGGACAGATCTCTCTTGTTTCTATAGAAAATGGAGGTGGCTCTCAATTTTACACAACCATTCTGGTATCCCAAGTAAACAGAAACAACACTCCTGCTTTCCTGGTCTATTGTTCCTGCTGCGTTCCAGCTCTACAATCAGACTAATCAGGCTGCTAAGAACTTTTCAGGGAGCACAAATGTTACTATTAATCCTTCTCTGGCTCCATGGCTAGGAGAACAAGACCTCAGACACACAGCAAAGCATTGAACCTCTGAAAATGGCTCTGAAATGGGATGTGGCACAGCACAACTGGCTCTCTGAGGCTTTTAGCAGCCATCCCTGTATAATGCCAAGCTGTGTAAAATGCAGTGTAATTCACAGTGTTCCTTTGCTACCAGAAGGAATAATTAATGCAAGCAGTTATTATGGGAGAACACAGCCAAACTCATTTGCATCGGTGGTACTCTGCCAAACTCTTTACATTTGTGATAAATCGTGATTTCCAGGCTGTTTTAGAGTCCCTTTGCACAGGCAGTCTGAAGGGCAGAAGAATAAATAAAAAAAAAGAGAAAGCCTGAAATATAAATTAATTTTTATGTCAGGAGTTGGACATTTTTAGGTACATTGAGTTTCATATTGAGCATAAAAACACCAAAAGAAAGCCTGAAATTTTGTTCTGGTTTGATTACTTTGTAAACCCTATCTCAGGAAAGGTCTAAAAATAATTGATGCTGCAGCTACTGGAGATTTGTCCATAACATAATGAAAACCATTTCATGAACTTTCAGTTTCTCAGAGCTGCATGATCAAAGCCAGCTAAATCATTAATCTGCCTTTGTAAGGAAATGTGTGAGACATCTGCTGGCAGCACATTCAAACACCACAGATTTTTTCCCCTACTGGTTAACTCAAGAGCAGAGACTGAAGTCTAGCTCCAAAACCAGTAAGATTAGTAGAGTCAGTCCTGGTAGCTTCAGTGGGTTTGCTTTTTTTACAATCTGCCCTCTGATATATTAAAAAAGGCTCAAAAGACAGCAAAAGTGTGCTTGTCTTTTTTTGATTAATTTTCTTCTTTATTGGGGGAGCTATAACCTTCTACCCTCCCTCCTCTGCATTGCTGAAATTCAAATTCAAGACTTGCAGTGCTCTCAGAATGAGGCAAAGATAAACAGCTGAAGAGCACAAAAACAACCAAAATTTTCAAAAGATGCAAGCAAGAACTTGGAGAATAAATTTGCAATATAAGCTGTAAATACCTTGCTCTACAAAACACGGAGGATGCACATTTGGGCAAGGGCTACTGGCAAACCCTGCCCTTATAGATGACATGTAATCACTGAATTTCACCTAACAACCTTCAACTCCCGTGGTTTTCATGTTTGTTTTGCTCTAACCCTCAGAAGCTGTTACAGTGGAAAACAGAGCTGATTCACTCCAAGTGTAGGGGGCCATTCAGCTTGAAATAAAAGACTGCCCAATTTCTATCTGCTCTCTACATACATGCTCAAGTGGAGTGATGCTGACATATCTGGATGGAAGCAGAGATAAATGGAAACAAACCACCCAGTTCTCCCCACACATTACAGTTTTCTGGCACGCTAACTTGAAATTAATTACTGCTTGCATAATAACAAATGAAAGGTTTAATTAATTCTTTCAAAACCACATCAGATGAAACACCCTGTGTACAGTCTACATTCTGGTGTGCTATGTGTGACAGGGGTACACTGAGCACACTGAACTGGGTAGAGGAGCTTAAGGCTATCACAAAAGAGTCACAGATATGACAGCCAGGTGTTTTTCTGGAGTTAAAATTTCATAAAGAGAATTGTTTTACTGCTGGCAAACAGCAAAAAAATCTTGTGTGCACCCACCTAGAATCGCCTGCCAGAAGACTTTAACCTGAAATATTTTCTCTCATGGTTTTTCACTCCTTTTCCCCTGTCCTTAAGATACATTAGGGGCATATCTTCACAGATTTATTAACACTACAGCAAATAAATTTGCTACACTTGAAAAGTTAAGGCTGACATTAGTGTTGTTGAAAAATAGAATCCAGACATCTCTGCCAGCATTAAACCTGCAGTGTTTTCTTTCACAATTTCACTGGAAACCCATCCTTCTTTCTAGAGAGATCCATTTCAGGATCAAAATCTCTTGGCAGCTGCAGATGAGATTAAGTACTGACAGATCAAGATATGATAGTAGTAATAAATGTGATGGAATTAAAAGGAAAAATAAGGCGAATGATTCCCTATAACCTGTGTTTCTCTATTGACTTGCCACGTGGGTCATGTCATTTGAACAGTTGTCATTATGTTTTGGTTTGGAACTCCCAAGAAATGAGCAGTTCCTCCTCACCCTTTACATAACTCCCAAGAAACATCCACGATTCACTAAGGTCTGAGAGGCAGTGACACAAAGAACACAATGAACTTCAGCCCTTTCCAAGGCATTTGTGCAAAAATGGCAATTTTTAAAAGCTGAGTCAAGGGTGCAGTTTTGACAGGGTGAACAAAATACTCATGGAATATGATACTGTGGAAAAAGGAACTTGTAAAGAGCCTCTGAGGAAAGAAACCACCTCAGCTCAGAAAAGAGCTATTTTCTAAGCAGTAATTACTGCTTAAACCCTGACTTTGCAGTTGTTCCAATTAACTCTACAGCTTGAAATTTCTGCTTTGGTTTCTGTTCAGAAAATGATTAACTGGCTTCATTGGACTGCTTAAAGGACTAGCAGAGGTCTGTGTAATCCAGACCTCTCTCCCTCAGGACCAAATGCAGACAGTGAAGAGTCAGATGCCAAAGGCACTGGCATCAGTATTATCCATGGGCAGCCTTCAACACTGAGAATGCACCAAAACAAATATCCTCGCTTTCCCAGCGCTGAAAGCCACTACCACTGCCACTCAAGCACAGTGTTCCCAGACAAACCTCATCTCAGGCACTTAAAAATATCACCTTCATAAAGATGCTGCATTTTCTGGGGGGGAAAACCCCCTAATATAGGCAAAATATTTTTTCCACAGCTGCCTAATGAGTACAGCTTAAGGGTAGGATTACACAGAAGAGTTAAAAGGCAGCAGGGGATCTGGATGAACTAACTGAGATGGTTCATTTCAGTCCCAAACAAGCCCTACTGGAGAAAACTGACAAAACTCTATAATGTTACATCAACTAGAACATATACTGAGAACTTCAGTCCAACTCTTTCATATGTGACTGCCAAGTCTCACTTTCCCTTAATTTCCTGCCCCAATACCTACCTGTTTGCACACAATATTACTGCTTAATAAGAGGCTTTCTTAAAATACATTTAAATTTAAATTTGCTGCATTTAGATACAAAACTCTGCTGTGCCTAAATGGCAGCAGAGCTGTAAGCACAGGCCTTGCCCATCTGAATTTCCACTACAACATGACTGGAAATACCAATTGCTACCAATGCAGTCATGAAACTTGCTCTCAGCTCCACAGCCTCCACCATTGTGCCTTTCAGCTCTCACTACACATCTGTTGGAGCAGATCTTGCAGGAAGATAGAATAATAAAAGATTATAAATCCTTTTAAGGCAGCATATCTTCATGGGTTTAGTGTATATGAACTGCTATTTGAACCATGTTCACCCTGGAGCAGCACACAGTCATCATCATATCAAGTCTGAAACCATTACAGAAAAGCACCATTCCAAATCCCCATACTTCAAACTCCTTCAAACAAGAGTATATAAAACTGTCAGATTTGCCTTGCCTATTATTTCATGCTGTGCACGCTTCATGCTTTTTTCACTCTGTCCTTCTAATTAAAGAAATGACGTTATCATGACTGTGAAGAAGTTTTCCCCCTTCAGCCAGATATAGCAGATGACTGGGCAGTGCTTGAATTGCACCAAGTTGACTTCCCTAGGATCCAGATACGCTTCAAGGACAGCAGAATCCTCCTCCTGGAGGCCTGCCTGCACCCTTGTACAAACACTCGTTGTGTTTGAGCTGTGACTATTGTGCCAGCTCTCCTCACACCAAGCCCTCCTCCATTTCACACATCACAGCAATGCCATCAGGAACAGCTTCAAGTGGGTCTGCTATAGACCAAGAACATTCCTAACAAAAGAGAATTTTGCCAGCCAACTCTGTGAGCACCTCAGGGGGCTGGTGAATAGATGAGCTGAGCTGGACTGACAATGAGGTGCCCACTTGTGCTGGCTGCTCTTACCTCAGCGCTGCAATCAGTGACAGGAACGTTTGTGAGGCTTCACCTCTTGGCAAACTCCTTGCTGCCTGCAAACAGGCCTGAACTTGCAACATAAGCAATTCTCACTTGTGCCTTCCTGTAAAGAGTCATCTAAAAGTGTCCAGATGTTCCAATCACTGTTTTCAATTTACTCCTGTTCATAAAGCAAACGTGTCTCGGGGATGACTCGTACATCCCCTCTCTACTTTTACACATGACCTACTCCATACAGACTTCTATTGCGTGAGGAATGCTTTGCCAAGAAGGTTACTCTGAACATCAAAAATTTTTTAAAAACTGTATTCCATGCCAACTTTGAACAAGTTCTACCATAAAAACCCCATTTCCTAATTATTTTTTATACACAGAGTGCTGAGAACACCACAAAAGCAGGTTTCCCAGGACAGCATAATTTTTGTTTCAGCAAGTCATCATCTTTTTTTCTCCACCGAGAAGTTAGGCTAATTCTGTCTTCTGTCCTCTCCTGAAGCTTTGATGCAAAGAAAGCTTCCCAGGTGAACCACCTGCCTTTTCCAGCCCAAATGATGATTAAGCACAACCTATTTAATCTCTAAAAATAAAATCAAATCAATATTTGTAGGTTTTAATTAAGAATGTCGAGTTCCACATGAGGCATTACAGAACACGTGATCACAAGTGATAGAGACAGAAAGTAGATGAGAAACAAAAATAAGAGATGAATTTGACTTTTCCTGAACTTGACAGCACCCTGACTTTCTTGAGAGTGAATCTGTTCTCTAATTAAGGCTTGGGGAGGCTCCAGGAAGATGGATTTTCCCAGAATCTTTGCTGACTAACAGAGACTAACCTCATCCCTCAGCTTTGACGAGACAGAAATTCTTGATGAGCTGTCCTGGCGCACTCTGCCTTGTGCCAGACACATCTGACTATGCAAGTGATGCTGCCTGCAGACTGATGGACTCCTTTGGTAGGCATTGAGGTAGCAGGGGAAGATTAAAAGCTTTAGGATGTGCCACTGGCATTTAGAAACCGCCTCCCAGTCCAGAAAAACAAAGGGGATGGAACTACATCCAACCCAGCTGGGGAGCAGAGAGAAAACAAATTCATTGTGTAAGAAATAATAATTTTCAGAAGCAGATCCTGTGTGCTAGGATCAAAGGGGCTGGTAAATTAAGGCCACTCTGTAGCAGTGGAATAAATTAAGTGTCATAATACAATGATATTTGTCAAGTTTTCCTGTGGCAGAAGATCTCACTACATCCCAAAGACTGAGCCCAAATAATTGAGAATTAAGATTAATCATTCTTTTAGAGAGCTACTGTTATGCTGCTGCAGGATTTTGGCACATATATCAATAATCCTATTTCATCTGCATGGCCACACAGATCTCTTACCAACAGAAAGACCAGTCATGTTTTTGGGTGCTGGGCAAGTTACAGCTTTAAGTAACATCCACACTCCTCACTGATGACAATCCTGAGCTTTCCACTCCTGAGATAAAGGCAGGCTTATTTATGTGGGAAGTCCCATTGATTTTTACCTCTACAATAAAACCCTCAGCTTCAGGCTGAGAAGCCAGAGACATAATGGTTATCTTTCTTTCAGGAGTAGGTGGGACATGCCTCCTTGAAGTCAAGTCACAAGTGAGCTATCTTTCTCAAGTTTCCCAAATAATTCCTACCTCAAAGCTGCTCAGCCCTACAGGGATGAATCCATACACCCTGATGAACTGCTGAGATTCCCAAGGCTTTCATGAAGTCAAACAAAACACTACCAGGGATGCAGTTGCTACCAATCCCCTCTGCTTTTTGGCTTTTAACTTGAACTGGGACTTTTTTCCTCTTTCAAACTGTAATGGTTCAACACCAGGTACAACCTCATGTGGCTCTAATTACCACAAATAGGCAAAGCAATCAGGCTCGTTATCTAAAACAAGGAAACAGCTGCCAGGTCCCCTTTGTTCCCCCCTTTCCTAAGCAGGTTTTCTTCTCCCAAAGCATTGCCTGGAAACATTAGCAACTTTTGACTGTATTGTGTATTATTAGGGATATGAACAGTGACTGAAGAGAAGATAATAAAGCAATAAAATATTTAGCCAACTCATGAGCTTTTATATGACTCAACTTCATTGGCATTGTTCCCGAGCATTCTTCACTTGAAGGATGAATCCTATTGACTTGCTCTCAATCAGTTGCCTAATATAAATTCAAGAGGAATAAAAGATATTGAATTAAAAGGTTATTCCAACAGCCTTTGAACTGAAGAGGAGGGGGGAAATGAAGTCCCATTTTCTTTCACATGCTCGAATCAGATTTTCTATCAAGGCCAACTTGCATGTTGTGTTTTTATTTCATCAACTCCACACAAATTCTGGACACCCTTGTTCAGGATTTTCTATGTGTGAATCCAGAGATATTGCACAAATGTTCAAGTACCAGTAGAGCCTGGTCTCAGAGACCAGAGCAATAAAGATGTGCTAAGTCCAAACCAGCAGCTAAGTTTGCTCAGTCTCATCATCCTATCACACTCATTTATGAGATCTGGTAGTAAAACACCAGGGAGAAAAATCAAACGCCTCCTACTCCTGACAGGGATGATCTTTTGGCTGTGCCCTGTACAAGATTTAAAGCAACTTATATTTTGGGAAGTAAGCACAACATATCTGGTGTTACCTTGGGAAATTCCAGCTAAACCATAAGGCTCCTAAGCACCACATACTCAAAGCACTTGAGGAATGGGGTGCTATCTTTTCTTCAAACAGATTTCAGAAGCAGCTTGTATTTGATGAGCAGATGTCTATTTTCTCTCACTTTCAGCCCTGCAATTTTGATTCCTGTTACACAGCTGCCACCTTTAATTCATTTCTTGTACCTGACAGAGCAGTTCTGAGGTCATTGATATATTGACTATAGTTCTGCCAACTCTTCCAGCAGCAAACCAGGAACTGGCCATGCCTTTTTCCTGTCATTGGAAGCTAAAAGGGGAATTTGAAATGGGCTGCAGTTGGTCTTGATTGTCTAGAGTCAAGCTGACAAGAGACAAAATACCTTTCTCACCAACTTGCTACATGCAGAGTGTGTGAAACCATGCAGATGCAGACAAAAATAATCATAAACTGATCCTTGATAAGTTTAGGCTGGAAATTAGGAAATTTAAAACTATTCAAGACATGGAATTTTGTATTAACACAGTTTCATCATAGTTCAGAGAACAAAGCAGCCAGCCAGTTCAGATACAGCTAAAAATATAATCATCTTCTAATACAAGTATTCTGAGGGTCTTCACAGAGTTCAGCATTTTTCTTAATCCCTCAGCTACTAAAGGGAGTAGTGGTAAGAGTATTTTATAAAGTTGATTATTACATGAGTTGATATAGCTAACAGAAAAAAAAATATTAATGAAGAAATTTTAAAACCATTTTTTGTAAAAAAATCTGTAAAAAATTTATTAATGAAGAAATTGTATATATCTACAAACACGATTCAATTAACATTCATTAAAAAAGCTCCAATTCTCCAGGACAGTAATGACACCTTGCCTCTATCCGTGTTGCCCGAGTGCCGCCTTGTGGGCAGTCCCTGCAAGTGCAGCCGGATCGGCAGAAAGGAAAAACACCCAACTCTGCTCATCTCTTATAAATAAATAAGAAACGAGAATAAATTGGCTCTGTGAATTTTGACGGGGAAGGTGGGAGTCCCTCTGAGATTTTGTATAAACTTTCTCACCTGTGATGTTCAGCTTTGCCAATGCCATGCAAGCTCACGCTCAGCTCGATGTTTCATCTCTCCCTGGGACCTGCAGGCTGGATGTTGGACTTGGTCAGAAGGAGCTGCTGCACAGACCGACACCAAGTCTTGACTAGGTCTCTTCACTAAATCACTAGATTTAACTGAATTTCCCTTGAAATAAAGGAATTCAAGGAGGGAAACCTGGGTTGTCTTTGCTCTCCCATTTTTCCATCAACACACCTGCTCAACTGTACCATGACATGTCCTAGCAAAGGGACAAGGTGGTTGGCAGCTGATTTTCTGCTAGAACCTGACTGCTTTTCACAAAATAAGTGATAGCAGCTACTCATATTTGCTCATTAGCCTTCCCTTCTTTAGCTTTTGTATTATTTCAGATTATCAAAGATGATTACAAATGCAAAATATCCTCAGTTCTGCTTCCTGGAGCTGAAATCAAATCTACAAGAAATTAAATTATCATGAAAAGCATGTAAAGAAGTGCAATCAAAGAAGACTCAGTAAAAACAGCAGATTTCTTTAATGGCAACATCCTCCTACAGGAGTATTAGGTACTTATTCTGACAATAATTTGTAGCTTTTAATCATCTGTTTTGGTAGGGTTTGGCTCAATAACTGTCAAACACTGACATCTTCAGGTGGAAGAGCTATTGAAGTACACAAATAATAGGACAGACTGAATATAAACGATTCAAATATTAAATAATTCTTGAAACAATTCTTTTCCTTCCAAGATGAATTAATTTGGCTGTTTTCACTTCAAAAGAATTACACACAGCTCCAGAGACAGTTCCAAAATGTTAGCATAGATATGAAAACCCCTGCAGCCTTTCCAATAGAACCTCATTTTATTGAAGTAATGCTTGAAAGGTGTCAAAAGATATGAGGGTTCCTCACAAAATATCCTACTAAGTGTCAATAAAATCTACAGTTCTTTATTGAGACATTTTCCCCAAGGATGTACTGATGATGGGAAAGCCAACAATTTCTAATCAAGTTATAGACTTGGCACAAGGGAACCAAACAAAGCTTTCTTTTAGTGTCTTTTATTTGTTTCTAGCAGCCTTTTTTGATCACATGCACTCTGAATATTTGGATTCATTTGACTCAAGACAAGTAAACAGGCTAATTCTGAATTTACAATCATGACAAAAAAAAGTAATGAAATGCTGTGGTCCTGTTGCTAACTTGACTATATCCAAAGAACAGTCAATCTATTTTTGGCACCTCTCAGCACAAAGATACTCAAATGATATTTCAAGCAGGTGTTGTTAAAGAAAACAGATTTTTCCTAATAAGGGCTTTTGGGTGAATTTTTTTCTGGATTTGAAGGCCATCATTTTATGGGATAGTAAGTGATGGTTCTCTGATGTCTCAGAAATTCAAGCAATGTCAACCTATTTGAGAAATTAACTTACCGTGTCAAAGCCTTTTGTAAAGTCCTTATAATTTAAAGCAGTTTACTGTTTAATTTGTTTATCTCAAACTCCAAGTACGAGCACAAGCAATTTTTATTCAAGAGCTCATCAAGCAAGTGCTCATTTCTCAGAATAAACACACCCCAGCCCAAATACAGGAAACAGATATTGCAGCTGCCTGGTTAACCAGAACACTGCTAGTGAGGAACTCTGGTAAATATTCTCCCTATCTGGAATCAGTTCAGCTGAAAGTATATTTTCATTCACCATGAATGAGAACAAGGGAAAAAAAGGCAGAATAATAATAATAAAAAAAGGCAATAAAAAGCCTTTTTATGGTTACATATACATGTAACCAGTGCCACTGCTGTAAAATGAAGGAGTTGAAATAGGTGTGTTAAAGACTGAGAACTTCAGTATAAACATTCCTGATCCTCTGTGCAAGGGAGCAGTTCCTACTCCTGGACATTCTGCACACACAAATCCCTCCTAAACCCCACAGCTGCAAGAACTGGCATGCTATTAAATGACACCTGCACTCAGATGAGAATGGCTAATGTGAGTTGCCACTTGACCAAATTCAGGTATTTACTGACAAGAGAGTGCATTTTAGTCATACATGAAGATGAATTTCAAACACCAGTGTAGGTCATTTAGCATCCAAACTCTTGGATAACCACTACATCAAGGAAAATAATTATCTAGGTGGTCAGACACTTCCATAAATAGAAAATAAATTGGAAGTTCGTGTGAAGCGTGAGCTGTAAAACTCGGGTGTACACAAGAAGACTCAACTCTTATGTAAATACAAAGCCTTCGAGCACCTGTGGATTTGTGCCAGGGACGCGTGCTGCAGAACACCGGGCAGTAAAGAATGAACAATTCCCGCTTTTGCTCTCTAGAGGTCCTACACGAGCTGTAAACGCCCCAACCTGGGTTCTGTAGGTTCCCTGCTGCCGAGAGGCATCGGCACCTGCAGCTTGCAGTCTCTAAATACCCCAAACACCAGCTCTCTCTGCTTTCACCCCAACAGCTGCTCCCACTGCATTGGAATCTGTGCACTCCGGCACTAGGAGTATGGTGGCAGTGACTGGCACAGGCACGTCCCAAACTAGCAGTTACCACTAACACAGAGGAGTTAATTCAACTTCACCAGTGAAAGGTGATTTCTAGCTCTGCCACACACCTTCATTTTCAGCACTGACAGCGCAAAGCAGCCTCTGCTTGTGTCAGCCTGAGAGCACAACTCAGAGCCAGGGTGCCTGAGAACCTGAACACAGATTGTGATGCCACCTTACGTCTACTTAGGGAGGAAAAAACCACGTTAAAAAGCAAGTTCTTCTGAATTCATTTCATCAAGACTACTCAAGAGTACATGCAGCAGAGACAAGGGGTAATGCGTGAAGAAGGGAAATTTATTCTCCCAATTAAGACTGTAAAGCAGAATATGGGAAATGCCTCAAAGATATCATCAGATAACTGCACTTGGCTATCAACAAATGACCAATGTCCTTTCTGCCACTAAAGCACAAGAGCTAGAACAGTACCATGGGCAGGCTGCAGCAGCCTTCCTTTCAACTTCCTGGGCTTTGCTGTAGACCTCTTCCCCTAACTGAGTAGAAATAAGTGGAACAGAAAAATTATTATAAACGCAGCTCCATTAACTTAGGTCTGCTGATTTAAAAAGGTCATAGGTCCAACAAGATGAGGAGAAAGAAATTAAATGTGGGAAAGCAAGGCTTTATGTGTATGGACATTCCTGAACAGTACTAATTTAAAGTAGCATTTTCCACCCCAATTCTCTGGAGTTCTAATTGAAGTTCTAACCTCAAGGCACTCTTCCTTCCTCACTCAAAGATTTGCCTCTCTCAGAGCTGCATGGCAGGAGTCCCACTGGAGACCTCTGAGTGCCACTTCTGAGCTGCCATCAGAGCTCCTGTTCAGCAGTACACCACTTTACCTGGGAGTCATGATATGGGATCTCTTCCCTGACATCCACTTGAGAAACAGCAATGAACTCTTCCTCGGTCAGCCTTTGTGCTGGGCCCTGCTTGGTGGGTGGTGGGACAGACCTGGCTGAGCCTGTGTTTGCCAACAGCTCTGATAATTGCAGGCTTGGCACCAGGGTAACCCAGCCTGATGATGCTGCTAATTACCCTTATCCTCCATCTCACCCTCCCCACCTCCAGTGCATCACTGGCAATTAGCTGGGAGGTACCTGAAGGCAGGGACCAGGCCACTTGGGTACAGGAGCCCGCACACCGGGGTCCAGGGGTGACTTGTGGGCGTCACTGCCACATAAATGACAACCTTGGCTTCTGATTACTTTACAAAACACAGCCCCCGCTCAAGAGATGTTAATGAAATGTTGTTGACTGGATGTCAAAGCATGTTAGTACAAAGAGCTTGATTTTATTTTTTTAAGCAGATAACTATCAGATTCTCACAGCTTTTTACTTTCAAGGGATACATAAACTATTTAACAGAGGACTGAAAAGGCTAAAATGTTATTCAAGTAATAGAAACTATTTCCCAACCTTGTTTCCTTCTCTATGCAGTTACTAAAATCTCCTTCACTGTTACACTAGAAGATTAAAGTCCTAAGAACAATTGCTACAGGTGAGTTCAGAATAGTCTAAAATGCCAAATGCCTTAATGAGAGCGACCACGAGGACTCAACTCTGCATTGCATCCTCACTACAATACCTCTCCCAGAGCCTTAGTCCAGTTTACCTGTGACAACTGTTCTTCCCTCCCTATTTGTGGAACCCCCTAAAGAAGAGCATCACAGCACAAAAACCATTCCAGAAACAAAAGGCAGGATTATTTTCACATCATTCATTCAAGATTTCTTTCCCTTGTCTTTGCTGTCTGGTTAACTTGCAGATCAGTTGGGACAATTACCTGACCTTTGTTTTCCTGAAGCTGTTGTACTGACAAGTGCACCAATGTATAATCAAATGAAAGAGTAAATATACAAGGGTTTATAAAACAAACACACCGAATGTTGACTGGGGCCTGTAAAAGCACAATTATTCACATGGTAGCATTGATAGGTCGAAAGATTAGAGCCTGTAAATGCTGCAGTGTGTGAAGGCCATGTTTTATGCTCAGTGTGCAACAAGTTTCTCTATCTGGCTGACTCTGAGCTACAATATTCTGTAACAGATAATTGGGAGTTCCTTACTCTAAATGAATACTAAGAAACCTCTTTTAACTGTCCAGCATATTCAGTTGCTACCTAAAAGCAACTCTGACAAAGAACTCCGATCCATTTTTCACATCTGCTCTCATGAGAGCTTCACTTGCACTCAGAGCTAACCTCAAAGACACACCTCTCTTACCTAACCAGCGTACAAAGGAGCCAGAACCTCATTCTATATTCCTTTGAAGTTAATTATCCCTACTACTTCTAAGAACAAAACTTAAGTTTACTAGAAGTCTTTTGTTATCCTCAACTATTTTGACTTGCTCCATTATTTCTGAATTACAGAATACCTAAAACATTCCAAGAAACAGATGGTAAGACAGAACCAGCTCTCCTCACAAAGGACCATTTTTTTTCCGTAGCACGGGGGCGTAGAGTATTTGTGACATTGACATTTGTGACTTGGTAAATACCAAAATGTACACTTTGTACCACGCAAGCCTACTCAGCAAGAACTCCTTGGTACCTGGCTCTTCACAGGGAGCTGAGAAAGGAGCCATCCCATGTCAGAACTGAAAAATGAAATCAGGGCAGGGCAGCTGAATCCAGGTCTTGATGAGTAACCCAAGTAATAAGATTGTACAAGAGCGCTGTAAAACACAATAGAGACATAGGACAATTACAAGTGATTTCCCATTAATTACAGGTGAGAATTTGGATTTTATATATGGATTTTAATGGCACTGAAACTGGATTTTATATGCCCTGAAACACTGGTTTACACATGTCAAACATTTAAATGGTTCTGATAAACTGGCCAATGAAAACTTTATTACTCAAAAGCCTGCACAGAAGTTATGTTAAGAAAAAGACTGCTGTTTGCAGGAATATAAATATTCTTTTTAGTCCAGAATTTATCCCATGTTTAAAATGGTATAATTATACCCATTGACCCAGATAATCTGGGAAATTTTACATTTATGTATTAAAGAAACACGAAGATTACTATGTTTATTTCTTCACTGTGAAATCAGTAAGGAGAAAAAGTGATAAAGCTGCTAAATCAACACAATTTTTGTTATAACTGCAGAAGTCAAGTCTGAGGGATGCCTGTGTGTTTGAGACAACTCTCATGTATAAGGCACAGTTGTACTTCAACCAAATCCACAGATGTCTGAGGTTTCTGCTCAAGCCTATTCTTCAGTACTGTGTAAAGTGACATATTTAATAGTGTCACTAGGGATTATTATGACAGACATAACAGTCTTCTTTCTGGAAATACACAAAAGGTATTCAAAATAAGCACTTAAGTATATGAAAAGGCAAACAGAAGATAAAAACAGCTTCCACGTGTTTTCATGATTTTTCATGAGCAGTTTAGGATCTAATCTGCCCTCGCCAGTGGTGGGTTCAGCAATGACTTTCCTCTGACACATAGCTGCAGGCCAGAACCTTTCCTCCTACATAATAATGCTTTTGGGATGGTTTATTACCCATTTTGTAACACCTACTTGGATCATGTTGCTGCATTGGGTCCTTCTACCCTTCTCCCACGTGTACATAAAGCAACCTTTACTCATGGGTGGACACAGAGCTGTCCCCATTCCCCCAGGCTGCTTCATGACACGTGGTCTTCTGCTCTGACACCTGCAAACACCCGAAATCTTCTGATACCTCACCCGTGACTTGTTAGTCTGCATCACCTGAGCACGCCCATGGTGCACGTACCCATTTCAGGCACTTCCAGCAGCTTTCTTCCAAAACGAAAAAACAGCCAGGTTAAATGTGTGCTGGAAGGTCTCTTAGTCAATAACACACATAACATTAAACACGTGGTAATTTGTTTTGGTCACTTAATGATATTTTTGAGGCATGTCATGCCTTTTCCATGACACCATTTAGATAAGGGAATTTGGGAGGGCTTGCAGATTCCGGATGCTGGATGCACACCCTGAGAGCATCCTGACTTGGTGTTGTAATCTGACCTGATAATTTATTCTGTGCTGGGCAAAACAAACAAATGAACAGCTCTCCAGACATGCAAGATAATGCAAGAAGCAACACTTGCAGGCAGCTGTGTGATCTGGATGGGCTGGGAACAGGAACGTAGGGGTTTGCCAGAGTGCCCCTGTGGACAAAGGCTGATACACCCTAACCTCTTTCAAGAGCCACCCATAACGCTGCAGGTTGCAGCCTGTAAAAAAAGAAATTAAAAGCTTGAGATCATCAATACTACTACGTGAGGATTTTCATTCTTGTGTGGATGTTTATCATGGATTATAGCTGGACATGATTCAGCCACTCCCTACTTCAATCACTTTCCAGAAGTGTTTGCAGTAAAACTGACTTCTCAATCAGGAGAAACAGCATGTCAAACTACCAGCTGGTGTTTTACTGCAACCCACTGTTTGCTCTTGTGTCAGCACACTTGTACTTATTTTCTTAATATGTGTTTTAACAAGGGGCTCACTATGCAACTTGCATGTTTTCTTTTCATGAAGCAGCAGAACCAGCTGATGATCTTACTGACTGATGAGCTATGTGATACAAGATGTTAAAGATCACAACAAATAGTTCATTTTCATATTGCATTTGTTCCCACAGTAATTAGTTTAAGATCAGCTAAGAACCCAGACAGAATTGGTGCTACTTAAGCCTTGGCCCTTGTTTGAAAATGCAGGAGGGCATCAGAATATGAACAATAGAACAGAAACCATAATTTAGTGCAACACTACTGGATCCTTAGTGTCACCACTCAGGGTCTCTAAACAGATAAACATCAAATATTTCTTCTTTCTGCCCCTATTCCATGTGGGTTTTTTTAAGGCACATAAGGCAACCTCAGCCAAGGGACATAAGTAATAAACTTGGTAAGCAGGCTCATGAAAGAAAGCCGAGGACAGACACCAGCAGCCCCACATCACCCAGCCAGGGTGACAGCAAAGGTTATTCCCAGCAATGCAGCAAGTGTGCAGCTGCAGACACAAACTGCTCTACCTTGCCATAGTGAGGGGTGCAGAGGCTGGTGTCCTTTGCACTTGTTGCAGGACTGGATACACACAGACTGCTGAGATTAGGATTGTCCCAGACAGAAATATTTACATCTTCCCCTCTGCCTCTCCCCCCATCATTTATCTATTTCAGCTCCCTTGCTGTGCTTATCACTCCATTTCTCAATTCCCTAATCTTGGAGAAGCAAGTGGAATCTAATAAAAAATCTTCATTAAATCCGTGGTCCAGAATATTCCATCCTGCTGACAGAAGAACAACTTATCACATTATGCAGACAACAAAACAACATAGAAGGAGTAAGAAAATCCAAACAAATCCTCAGATGACCATGTGGCCTACACACATTTTTTTGAGTTCATTTGCTCTGCTCTGGACACTGGCAGAGAGCTGTTTTCCAGGACACCCACTCATTCATTTTTTTGTATGGTGGAACTAAACAATTAGCTCAACCTCCACCAGTATTTAACATTTATTTTAGTAAGCAGAAGAAACCTTTCCCAAATGGTTACTACTGACTAGCATTGAGCTTCCCTTCTACAACTACAGTCAATACTTTCTTTCTTTTTCCTTTTTTATTTCCAAGTGAAAACAAATGCCTTCAGCATACTTGCAGCAATAGGCAACTGTTTCTGGCTACTAAAGGGCATTTTGAACTGCACCAGAGAACACTGTCCAACACTTCTGACTTACAGATCAATAACTCTGTCAAGATACCAAAGAGCATATATATGTTCATGGTCTCAAAGGAAACCATCAAGTGTTGAAGAGAAAAATCACTCCCTTCATAAAAGCAAAACTGCCCAATTATGCAAATTGTCTCCAACACAGGCATTGTGCATTCTTTGGAGGGTAAGGCAGCAGGGGAGGTCCACGTACATTCCTCTACAAGCCCACTCCCACTGGGCTGGGAGGGAATGTGTGCTGCTAGGACATTCTTCAAACTTCTGAGAGTCAGCATCATCTGCAACCTACTGCAATAAGCCGCAGAAGAACGACAAGCATCCCAGTAAAAGCCTCTGTGTGTGTGTGTATATGCACACCTGAGTCTGGAAATGCCAATGGTGGTCAGCCTGGTGTTACTGGAGATCCTGGCTGGAACTCCCAACATATTCAGGACCCACTTGTTTTTTTCTAGTGGCAGAGTCATGCATGGCACGGAAGTACAAAGAGGAAAGCGAATCATTTCTGTACATGCACAGCGGGCTGGTCACAGTCTCAAATAGGTCATGGGAGCCTAAACTCAAAGACTGGAGTTTTCTGCAGAAATATAAACCCACTTCACAGCAAGAATCATTTCAACACCTTTCCCCAAAGGTATTTCATCAGATAATTACGTTATTGAGAACACTAACCAACTTCCAGAACTAGAGCCACACGTGACTGTTCAGACTCTGTGGCAACCCTGCAAGCTGTGCAGAGCCGAACGTGCCGTGGGACCTCGGAGCTGTTTATACCGCAAACCCAGCACGGACCATCCCTGTCATGTTACATTAAGTGCAAACGCTGCTTTGTGCTCAAGGAAATGCTTCCTGCACAAACAGGACAGGAGCGCAATGCCAGTGCCACCGAGTTCTGTCCTTTACGCAATAAACCTTCTCCAGAACGGGTAGATAGATAACACACAACAGAAAATCAATGATTGCTCCCAAGCACTTCATTTACATCCCAGCAGGATTTGCATACTCCCGAGCGCTTAGGCTACCCCAGGAACACAAAACATGCCACCCTCGTTCTGAGCGGGCAGGGTCTCCTTGGCACCACGGCTGCTCAGTGACCCGTGCAGAGGAACATCCCTAAAGCAAAAGTGATTCCAGCAGTGAATTTTCCAGAGTGTTTTTTTCAAGCCCAGACACCCTCTCTCTTGGCGCAGCAGCCCCGACTGCTGCTGCAAGTGACAATATCTCATCCACAGAGGGCATCAAGTGCCATCACCGCCTTTGCCTTCGACTGCCCCTGCTCACGTAGGCTTTGGCCAAGCACCACCGGGGGTGTGAATATCAGCGACTTGTCACAATTGCTGATCAGAGTTAATGAGCTGGGAACAACAGAATTCACAACAAATCTCTTGGCTGAACGAAGCACCTTGCTCAGGATCCGAGGCAGCTCTGAAGGCTCAAACTGACAATGCAATTACAGGATATTGAAAGCTGCCCTACATTTTTGCTTGGTCTAAGCGTGTGAATACAATTTAGCTGCAGCCTTGCCAACTGATAAGCATTTATCCCTTTCCAACGTTTTGTCACCTCCACGCTGGTTTTGACGCACCAACTTGAGACATACGAATTTCTGGAGTTTCCTAATCATCGATTCTGGCACCGTACTTGAAATTTCGCAAAAATCTCTGCGAACGAAACATGCTGCAAGAAGGATTTCAAGCTGAGCAATGAACAAGCTCATCATGAGCTACATTCTCCTTGGGAATGGCTTATGGCTGGAGCAGGCCATACTCACATAACCCAAGTAAATTCGAGTAGCTAACAAACTTGGGGGCATTTTTAAATCAGTGCTTCTTAGGGCTTAACTAGCATCACACAAAAATTAAAAATTAAGTAAATGACACACAAGACTTAAGGAGCATACCTGTAACTCATTTTTATACAATGTACTCCTGCATTGTAGGGGCTTTTCATTATCTTTCCAGTGTACACAGTAGATAAGCAATGACCCCAAATTCTTGTTGCAAAGTTGAAGAGTTATCAACGACAAATGCCATAGCTCCCATACCCCAGCTGGCATGACCTGTGCCATAGAGTAACAAGAACTTGTCTCACTGCTCAGGAACAGGAGGGGCAATCTTGCACTCTTATCCCAGTTCCAGGTTGGGAATCCAAGCAGGCCCCCGTGCTGGGATGTGATTTCACACCCCACATGACAGGCACAGGTCTGTGTGGAGGTGCATGACGCAGAACCCTCCTTTGCAGATTCTCTCACCGTGACATCAATGAGGGCAGCAAGTGCAACTCCACAACAGGGTTTCATTACAATCAAGTCTAAACACTCATGTGCTGCAGCAACAGCAACCACAAGGTTTGACTTGTCCCAGCCAGAGTATTCAGACACTACTGGAATATCTGGCACCTTTAGTGTGCTAAGCGTGATATCCTGTGATAAGCGACGTGTCACCTCTCAATAGGCTCATGGCTCAATCAGGAGCCATATTCACCTAACAGCAAATGAATCTGTGGCTTCTAAAAACACCCAGCTGCCACATCCCTAGCTGTGACACACATGCACAATCAGGCACCAAATGAGCTTGGGTACAGCACTACCAACAGAAGAATTGAGACGTGCCCATCTGTCCATACCAAGCATTGGTTCACTTTCCCCAGCCACACATGCCCTCGCCAATGTGCACTACGATATTCTCTTCACCATTCTCAGTCTTGGAGAGCATTCCCTCTTCTGGTCACTGCCAGCTGCTGTTCAGACCATTAGAAGCAGCTCACTTGAGTTGTTCTGCAATGCTAAGGGTAGGCCCAGCTGCCCATGCCCCGTGTTCTCCACACCCTGCTCTCACCGTGGCACTGCTCGACTGCTCTGACCTCCATCAGCAGCTCTTGCGTTTCTGAGATCTCTCTGCTGATACACAAGGAGCGGTCCCAGATTTGCATAATGCATTCCAGCAAGTTCAACGGGATACAATAGTGTAACACAACACCATGGAGGGTGGTAACACAGGGACACAAAAGAGCCACGTTCTGCTCAGAGGAACAATTCCAATTCGTTTGGTAGTTAAAAATCTATATATAAAATGGTGTATATACATTTACAGGTGATGACTGCATAAAGCCAACACTGTCAGTGTAAAGATCTGCCCTGCACTACCTTCATCCACTACTCCACTCTCCTGACTTACAGGTTTCATTCTTGTGTCCTAGGCAATGCCTTGCAGCATTGCTTACATTTGCCCAAGGCACTACACCATTTTCTGGTTTGTTTTTAATAAAATGGTCTTCAGTTCAAAGGCAATCAAAGTAACTCAAGAGTTTCTATATCCTACACTCTAATGTCTCACCAGAGAGCATGAAAAAACTGAGTTTCCAGCTATGCTTAAGTGCATGCCTAAATTGTGGATGTGCCCAATGCTCCTCATTTCTTAGCATCTGAGTTTACTGGACATAATTCTTCATCTAATTTTCAGTTCTTCCTGCCCCCACTTATCATTCATGTGTCAGGAGCAAAGGCACAGGATAACCTCCCAAATGCTATAACATCTCTTCCAAGAATATCAAACTACTTCTGTAGATCAAACATATAATATTGATACAAACACAAATCTCAGAAGAAAAAAAATCCCTCCATGTATTTCAATGGTCAACTTCAGCCACAGTGAAAATACAGAACTTCAATCATACTTGGAATTGTTAACCTTCTGAGTTGATTATTCCTACTAGTTTTGTTGGGTGAAGCCACAGTGGGATACAATTACTGTGCTGCAATGGCAAGTGTTTGGAGGAGCCTCATCATTTTAAGGAAGATTACTTTCTGTTCAGTGTACCAACTTTAGAACAGTAAGTCCTCAGGTAGTTAAACCAGACAAATCCTGAACCTTGTAAATTCAGGAACTTGACTCGTTATTGGATTAGTTGGGATTTGGAATGTCCCAGCACACAGGCCTGTAGGGAACAGCACCAGAGCTGCAGGCAGGACAGGAGCAGCAAGAACAATCGTCAAGTGTCACCCATTGCATGCTGTGACACACCCTATAGAGAAACCTTTCCTTAGTTAAACCTTGTGCAATAAAACCCTCTCAGAAACAATGACAAATCCCTGGGACAGGCTCACTCCCTAACTGCCTTCTTGTCTCCCCATTTGGAAGGGAAAGCTTTTGGCACTGGTTTCCCAATGAAAATTGTGCCAGTTTATCAGTAAGACAAGGAACAACACTGATTAAAACAGGGGACTATCACAGCCCTTTCAAGTTCTTCTATCTTTTTTGCTTTTCCCCATCAACTCCCTCATTTTCCTGGAATCACTTTCCTCAGTATACTAATGAGAGAGCAGAGCAGGTACATACCTGAGAGCAAATGTGTATTACTGCCACAAACTTGCTAAGGGAATGTTTTACAAAGCCAAAGATGAATAATAGAGCAGTGAAGTTCATTTTGCTCCCTTGTATCATAAGGCACAGCAGAGTCTTCGTTTACAGGCAGAAACTGATTCCAGGGGATCTCTGTTCCAGAAACAATCAGTGCCACAATCACCTCTGCCTATCAGGGTATCCGGTTGCAAGAAAGGGTTTCTTGGTGACTGCAGCTCTAGGTGTGGTGAATACAGCACCCAGTCTCAGCAGAATTCAACTTCCAAACTCTCCAAGAGTTTCCTTGGGCACTTTTACATCCACACAGAAAAAAAAATCTGTCAAGTTTGACATATATTTTTGTACTTGTCCATTAAACGACTCCACTATCAAATGCCAAATCCATACTTTGCAGAACAGAGGTAGTAAAGCTTTTAATTTTTTCACTGATTCTCAACATTGTATATTTGCACTTTGGCAAAGCAGGGTATATTTTCCTGATCTCCCTTTATCAAGTTGCCTACCTATCACAGTAAGAATCATATTGTTACAATTCCTGAAAAGCATGGAAAAAACACAGTTCAAACTCAAGAGACAAAAATACTGTAACATGCTCCACGACAGGATTTTAGGATGCAAAGCGGTTATAACAACAGATGGCACTATCACTTTCTCCTATAATTAATACTTGGGATCAATATATATTTGTGATAACATAATTCAGGACAAAAATATTTAGATTTTTCATATACTTATTGCATTTCTCTTGCTCCACAGAACACCTGCACCATCCTGAAGATAACAGAATTTAGTTAGACATAGCTTGAGAAAACAATTTTATTAAACAACTCATTCTTCTGAAAACAAACTTGTGCTGAACAGTATCAACCAGCAGCAGAGAGAAAACACAACAGACCATTTTTCAACAGCAAAGCACAAGGAAGGCAAAAAGACAGTCAAAACATTAAATGTTTGACTGATGTGGAACTGAAAAGGAGCTTAAGTTACAGCATTCACTGAAGTGATCAAGCAGCCTTCCTGGCACAAGCCCAAACCGAAGCAAGAGCCACCTGACATGGAACTGGAAGGCTTTGCCTCTCCTCATTAAAGACTCACATTTCCTGTTCTACTGCAAGCAGCACCCAGAAGTGCATTCCTCAGTGCTGATGTTGGAGATAGGAGTTGGCATTGCTTTGGTGAACATCCCTAAAAATATAAATCTAACTGACACCTTAAAGTATGAGGGAAGAACTGCAAGTTGCACAAGTTATTTTGGGCAATAAACTGCCAGGCAGCAGAGAACACTGCCCAGTGACAGCACAGAATGGCAGGGGGGTATGGAGGAGACCCAGAATCTGCCACAGGTTTGCAGTGGATATAACATCACAGGTGACAGTAACCAGACACATCATTCTTCATTTCAGACCAAATTCACAAAATTCATCAACAAGTCTAAAATACTCTTTAACACACTTCCTTCATTGCTCCTGAAGAACAAAATAAAAGCACACTACTCATTCCTTAAAAAACCACCACCCTGATTCTCACACACTTTACTGGACATAATTTCACAGACAATTTCTTGCATTCCTCGTGCTTGTGCATTTTTAACAATACCTGATGTATCTTGTAACTGGGTTGTTTTTCTCTCAAAGTGTGATTGTGCTATCATGAATTAAAAAAAAAAATTTCATCAGAACACAACTGCTTTTGAAACTTCTTTCTGAATGACTTTTAAATGCACCTATAGTCCTACAGAACCACAGCTGTACCATTGCACCTTTGCTCTCCAGAGGCAAGCTGAAGCTCTTGAACTAGTTGGCAAGTCTGAAAGCAGCCCACATCCACCACACACAAGTGCTCTTGGATAATGAGACATCATTCCATGAAGAAAGAAATGCTCATTATGAGAAGTCTCAGATCCCCATGAATTGTAAAGCCAAGTGTCTGTGAAAGTGCCTCCAACTCCTCTTTCAATCAACTCAGTATTTCTTTATAAGCAAACGTGTCAGCCTTTTTATCTTTAGGCTCCCCTGCTGCTTTGGGATCATCCTGACCAGGTATCATCTGCCCCGAGATGGGAAGCACCAAGCAGTTTGTCTGCCTACCAAAGCTATTCATCATCTCCTGTTCTTCCCACTTTATAATGAAAACTACCTCCTGAGCTGGCTGCTCTCAGTGAGGCCCTGCCCCTTCAGTCCCAGGCATAGAGGATTCTCCACTTGCAGGTGTTTCCAAGGCAGGGCTCAGCAGACTAAAAGAAAGTGTCCTTAAACTGTTTCCAATGGGAAATGAGTGAGAACTGTTCTGACAGCCACAGCAGAGGTCAGTTCCCACATTAAGAGCATCCCAACCATCACTCTGGTTACCACTTAGCTTCAGAACACTCAGAACAGGTTCAAATTTAATTTCCTGCTCTGTCAAATCAAATCAAAGCCATCTATGATCTATAAAATTCACAGCCCCTTTCATTTTGCAAGCTGAATATTGTTTGTCCTTCCCCATTGGCCTCTGGAAGCCTTTTCCCCAATATTTGCATTATGAAAACAGCAGGTCACATGATACATGTGTCTATTGCACTTCCCAGGGCAAAAGAGCATCAGGAAGCCTACTGTAATATACAGTTTCATCTTGAACTAAATGTTGATAATCTTAATGAAAATTAACCCTAGTAAGAGTAAAGGAACCAGCCAGGAGAGGTGAACTAATTCACCCCAAAGTTACATCATCAGCTGGAGTTACCCCATTTCTACACCACTGACTTCTCCTGGAGGAACCACAAACAGCATAGCCTTTCCTGAAAATTACTCTGCAAACAGAACCAGTTACCATCATCTTGATTCTTTTTTCCTTTTACTAGGTATCAAAAACTCCATAACATGGTAGCAGTGAGCCTACTTGCCTACAAGTTCAAACCTGTTTTTGTCTGCACTCACAGCTGGAGAGCAACATCAGCTGTGCACCTTCACCTGTGCCAAATACATTTTGCAAGCAAGCCAGACAAAATGCAAGACGACCACAGAAGTTTGGTAGCCTAATTGCTAGAGCCAAACTCTTATTATGCCTCACTGCAGAAAAAAAGAAATTTAAAACATCCAGCCATAGAACCACATAAGCCACACTGTTCCATCTGACAGTGGCTTAGAATTCTGTAAAATTACTTAGGGGACACACAGGAATGTATGGATACATAGCCAAAGAACTGTCCCAAGGCAGTGTAATAAAATAAGGAAGAGGAACCCCAAGGTTATCATATAGCTCTTCAAGAAATAAATACATTTGCATTAGCTAGTCCTTGAACTCAGATACAGCCTAAATTTAACCTCTGCCCGTTAAAGTGAAAGTAGCTATTGGCTGGGAAATTTAAAAGATGTGTTACCCTAAGAGAGCAGAACAGCAGCAATAAATACCAGCATCTCATCTGTTCCATTGGCTCATTTCAACATAGAAATTGGGCTTCAGTCATACACATCACACTCACAACTTGGTGCCCATTAGCAACATAATACAGTCTAAGTGTGAAGCAATAATTTCATCTCAGGTCACAATTTTCTCTGCCTCTCATGGATACACATGAGAAAGAAGGATGTACTACAGCAATATCCACTTAAGTAACTCATAACTTGTGTGACTGATGCCTCAAGCAAATAACACTTCTGTCCTCCTTGCATCAACTCCACTGCTTCAAGCCTGATTTACAGACTGAATCCCATTGGGAAAAGAACAGCAAACAAATGCAGACTGTAGTAGTGAAAAAAAGCTACCCAGTGCCACAAAGCTGTGCTAGTGCTCACAGCAGAAGGGATGGAGTAATTCCTCTAGTTGGAATATGTCCAAGTACTTCAAATTGCTTTGGTAAATACTAGCAAAATACAAGTTTATTTTAATTACAGTATCCTACGTATTCCAAATTTTTAGTGCATTAAAGGATTGCAAAGAAAGGAGCTATAAGACCAGAACTCTTTTTGGAGATGAGTCCCACTGTTTTTAACAACTAACAAGAAAATGCTTGGTGTAGGGGAACAACACACCAAGTTGGTCCATCTGCAGGGTTAGGTACACACCTCACTGATCTACATCACTGATCCCATCTCAGCGGTGCTCCTTTTCCCATTTATAACAAACTGGTCAATCCCACTGGAGACCAGCTCAAGGGTTTCTTATGGCAATGATTTCATACACGAAGCACACAGATGACACCAGCACACAACAATGTCATTGCTACCTCTCCCTCAGCAGTACCCATGTAGCAGGAACTGCTATTGTGCTTACGCCCCACAGCTGACTGACAGACAGACGATTGTCATCCACAAAGGAAGCTGCATCCACTTGTGCTCCACTGTGTTATACACATTCATTACCTGTCACTCAGGAATTGTCCTAAACACATGGCTACCTGTCAAACCTGCACTGTGTTCCTAAAAAAGCACCACATAGCAGTGGCACCTCTCACTGGATTGCAAAACTTGAATCCCAGAACTGCCTGCACCTGTAACAAAAGTGCTTCCATGAAATACTTGGTTGGCTTCTTTTTCTTCCTGTATTTAAGTTGGCATCTGTAATGCGGGATTTGCTGTGGGTTACAAATGAAAAGGCTTTCAATCAAACTCATCTGGAAAGCAGCTGTAGGTGAAATTCAAGGCATGGGCTCAGACCAGAAAGGGATTTAAGTGGATCAGCTTCTGAGATGTAAGCTGTCATGCTTTTATTTGTAGTGATGAATGACACCTGAACTGGATTGAGTATTGCTGTAGTTGCCGTAGGGAAGGGACCTGCTCACACACAGCTTTAAATTTCATACACAACACAGCAAGCAGAGCATACGATGCAAACAACAATGCAGCCACGTCAATACAATGTCACAAAGGTAAGTTTGAAAGAAAAAAGAAAATAATAAATGATGAAAACAATACTGTATCATTTTATGTTCAATCTGTTTTCCCCTTTGTGTGGAGAGCTTGGATCTTTATGTTATTTTCATGCTCAGCTACTGTTTTCCAAAAGCATTGAACGAACACTGAAGGACAAAGGTGTCGTTCTGGAAGATACAGCTTTTTGCAGTGAGATAGCCCTGAGATGTTGATTCTGTTGGTTCAGTGTCTCTTGAGCTCAGATGAGCAATAGGAAATCCATCTGTCAGCAACTCTGTCACTCCCTCTGTGCAGCTAAAGCAAGGAGGTTGACAGCATCTGAGTGGAGCCCATGGACAGCCCATATCCTCGCCACTGAGGATACAACCAGAACAGGATAAGACAGCTAAAAAGCTCTCATACCCAAATTCACAGGCTGCAGTCTGTTTCAACTTGCTAAATGTTGCTTTTGAAGGAAAACTAGAGACTCACTTCCAGCTGCTTTATTGTTTGATGACCCAGATCATGTTTTTAAACACATTTGCTCAGCTGAGCTATGAACTGGTTTCTTTGGGGAGCAAGAATTATGCAGAGCATTAAGACCGATTATGAGACACTGCTTTTCATTCCTCAATTCACACAAGTCCCGTAATGTTAAGAAAAACTGGTCAAGAAGATCAAAGGAGAAGGGAAGGCAATTAGCAGATTGTTTCTTTTGAAGAAGGATAAGTGCCAGTTTCCCAGCTTTTGTTGGTAAGAACAAGCGACAGCCTTATTTTAAGGGGCTCTTGAAACTACTGCAAGTGACAGAGACATCGGTTTGAGGGTTGTGAAAGATTTCTGCTTACTTTAAAATATGAATTCATGGCATATATTTACCTATTACAGTGAGGCAAAAAAGTCAATATTCTAATGAGCAGAGATAATGCAAAAACCTCAGAGGGGATAGTGCATTCTGCATAGACTAAGTTTGAAAGCTGACACTAAAGAAAGGATGTATTAGGTGTTGACTGCTACTTTTCACTGAAACCCAAGAAAGCCAAATGTAGTGTATTCTACACCTACTCCATCTTGCTTGCAGTGCAGATAATGTTTGATATGGAAGGTCCCACTTATGACTGAAGATGCAAACAGCAATGAGCCAGACAAAGAGGGCTTATCTCATTTTATATCCTCTATAAAGCAGCAGGAGCTCTCCAGTCATTGGAAAAGAGAAGAGCTGCAAAGGCACGTACTGACTAAAGACAGGAACTACAGAGTGATAAACCAGGAGAAGATGCACAAACAGAAGCAGTTGATAAAAAAAGCTTTGTTTGGGACATCAAGCCCCAAGTTGTGCCAAGGTGGTGAAGCAAACCAAGACATCACTGGGTACCCCACAGGGAAGTTTTCTGGGTGCATGGAATCTCAGCTAACCAGGAACAGGACAGTTGTAGCTCATGCTGTTTCTGCGCTCCCTCCTCAGCACCATCAAATGAATGACACCACAGCCAGGAGAAAATCTTGGCTGAGTTTTGGGCTATACTCAAAGGACTCAAAAATGTTTTCAGCCAAGCTAAAATACAGCTGATTCTGTAAGACAATATGCAAACTGAAGCAGAAATGCAACTACCCGTTACCGGCTAAACATTCTGTCTTCAAATATATGGACAGAAATGAAGTTCCTAATTAACCTTTTGAGTTTTGTCTCCAAGAAGGAACTTGTGGAATTATTGTATCAAAGGAAAACATAAGAAAATAGGTCAATTCATTATGCAGCAATGGAAAAGGCCATGTGGAAGACAAAGATGAAGCTGGCATTTGCAATCTCAGGCACTTAAACATCACACATTAGAGAAGACTTTTGGATTTCAGTTCAACACACAACTGTGTAACAAAAAAGCAGATAATAGAATTTATGACACTATGTAGGATAGAGAATAGTACTGATCTCTGAAAAATGTTATAAACACAAAGCTGGAGTTAATGGATGTCAGCTCCTAACTTTGCAAGTAATAAATTCACCTATTACTAAAGCTCAAAAAAAGCAGATCACAAGGGCTGTGGGAGATGCACTGTAAGCATTTCATTCAGGACTTCTCAAAAAGAATCCCAAACAGTCAAAGAATTCCAAATCACACATGCCAAAAAACCAATTAGCTACCCAACATGAAAAATCATTCCACAAAAGATCCAAACCAACAAAAAGAAAATCACTCCAATTTCAGTTACACTGCGATTTTGTCCAAGAAATTGTTCATCAGGGCACAGTCCTTCCTTATTTATTTGTTTAGACTTTTAAAGTACCCTGAAGAAAGGCAGACTTTAGTCAGGTGACCAGTGCAGAGCAGCTTGTGCTGTGACAAAAAGCAATGCTGCATGCAGAAGAAAGGCAGATGCAATATTGTGCTCCCAGATTAATCTGTGTAATGCAAAGAGCACACCAACACCAAACCAGGGGCTCAGAGTAACTACTGTGGGACAGTGGGGCTCCAGAGCCAGGCTTCTTAACTTGGATTAAGGGATCATTTGTGAGAATGGAAAAGGAAAAAATAGAGAAGATGTTTATTTTGATGTCTTCACCTTCACCAGCAGCCTTTGCAGCAAGGGAATTACTTACAAGAGTAGAAAAGGGCCCAGTCATTGATGTCTGAGACTGATTCTGACAACTCAAGTGGCTTGACAGATCATACCCTTCAAGCTGTTGTTCTCTTCATTCCCTTTCTTCTCCCCAGCTGTCACAATTCTGTCAAAAAATCTGATGTACAAGTTGCCAAATAAGTACATTTTTATTCAATGTATTAAGTCATACTGGCTCCTTCTGGGGAAACTATTCTGTCACTGAAAAAAATTCTAAAAATCATGTAACTTGTTCACAGGAGTGCTTCTCTCCTCTGGCACTCACAATAGCTGTGGAAAGCATGCAGGGACATAAATCAAGGACTGCTCCAACTCAGCACAACCGACTCCTAGCACAGACACACTATCCCATAGCACTGAAAGCCAATAGATGATGTTCCAAGGAGTTTGAACATGAAATACATCATCTTGATCATGTTTAATTCAAATAACTCTTCACCAAAAAACCTCAGCCCCATTACTGGTAACCATCAGCAACGTTAGCATTGTGTTGCTTTGAAGCATTAATAACAACATGGCTGAAAATGCACCTAAAATTCCCACTTCATGGAGAAGACATATCAGGTCCCCAACTCCTGGCCTATTTTAGAGCAAGTGTATTTGACATGGGAAATCCAAATAAATATATTTATGGACAACTGGTCAACATGCAGCTGTCAATCCAGCTTCAGTTCAGGTGTTACCTTCTCATTACAAATGAATTCAGAGCAGCTCTAGGTTTGGAGGCCCATGCTAGAACTGCCCACATATGAAAGCTCCAATACATAATAAAAAATTAAGCACCCCACTTATGTTGTGCAGCCTGCACACCTACAGGATCCATATAATTTGCATCTGTTGCTGAAAGTGGTCTTTTCAGTTTAGGTATCTGGTTTAAGGATCAGTAGACAATTAACAATTGATAAGCTGCTCAAATAGCTCACTTGATATCTCTGTCTGAGCACGCTCCCACACTGTCAGTGTCTCAGTTCACTCTCTCAGCTACACTGAACAATAACTCCAAATCAAAACAGAGGCAGCTGCACTAACAATGTCAATAAGAAAACTGCTCCACTGCTGCCTTAAAAAAATACAATCAAATAAATCAGCATTTATTGGCTACATTTCCATTAACCTTGAAGCCTTAACACATCCTCTTATAAACAAGTTATTAGCAGTGGATGGTGTTCTGCAATGCTTGTGAATTGCTGCTTAACTGCATTTTAATAATTGAGAATGGAAAATTTTATCACTGTGTACTAAAACCTTGTCAGGATGAAATGCTGGGGAACCAAAATTTGCTTTAGTTTGTTGTTTTATTTTTAGAACAAGAAAGAATTTTGTCCCTTCGTTTTTTTTCTAATTGAATTATTTAAACTACCTAATAGGCTTTTTAATTTTTTAAGGGCAACGCACAAGGTAAGAAGCAACTCGTTAAAAAAAAGCCAAGTCAGTTGCCACATAAATTACATCAGGGACAAATCCAAAGGTAATGTGTGCATCCATCAGAGTCACAGCTCAGGAAACAGCAGACTGCAGTGTGCCATGGCATCTCCTCCATACACCTCTTCCCTCCTCCACAGGGCAATCACTGTGTCTCACTTATTAAAAGGATGCAGCTTCGTGGAACCTCAGGATCACGTTTCCAGAGAAGAGGTTTAGAACCAGCTCTCCCAAATTGCCTCTGATGCATAATTTTCATCTCTTGACACATCATTCTTTAAGAAAATTAGAATGCCAATAGTATTGCTGTCAGTGACCAAAAAGGAAAAGAAAATGCAACCTGCTCTGATAGTTAGAATTCCTCTAAGCGCATACCCACTTGGCATTTCCCATTTGCTTTCCCTTCTGTAGGCTGCACACATTTTCCCTCTGCATCTTCCTGTTTGATAAGGCAAGAGTCATCCCTTTCAGGAAATAAATTAGAAATAAGAAGTGCTTGGATTAACCAGGCCTTACTGACCTTCCTTCATGAATAAACAATGAGCTTTTCCAGAACTGTGAGAGAAACGCATTCCATAAAATGAATGTGTTTCTTTGTTGTCAGACAAAAAAAAAATCCAGCACAGAACCAAAGCACTTTGTTCTAGGCTACTTGCACTTAGCATGGGTTTTTAATCTTGAACTTCTGGAGAGATGAATTAACCCTGCCACACAAAGGAGCCTCAACACTCATCACATACAAGTCTCAAAAATGACACTGAAATCAACTAGCTGGAACAAATTTGCCCTGCTGGAAAACCTGACATGGGGTGGATTTAACCAAAATAGGAGTGCACTTATTTTTTTTTCCCCTCTTAGCTTTGGAGCTTCTCAAGGAAGCTCAGAGCCTTTTGCCTTTTTTTTTTTTCCCTACCTGAATTCAAGGGAGAAAGTGTTAAAACTAAAGAAACCAATTACATTCATGATTTAGAACCTTGGATATGGGCAATACAAAACCCAGTAAAAAAGAAAACGAGAGATTTTAGGCTGCTTCTGTCATTGTGGGTTTTATGATATTTCCTAATGTAAATTAGGTTGCTTATTAATTCTCTTGTCTCCCCTGGAGTATTCAAAAACATTGCTGAAACAAACTTCGCACACAGGTGCAAACATTTTTTTCTGTGAATATTTCTCTGTTTCAAAATACATCTGTGGTTGAGAGGCATCACCTTCTCTGAAATACAGAAGCTGCTCTGGAGAAGGTGCTTTCCACAAGGCAGTCCAACAAGGAGTGCTCAGCTCTTCCTGTATAGGCCCCATGGCTACAAACCAGCTTTCATGCATGGAACAACTCTGACTTCCAGTGAGTATTTACTCCCAAAGGACACAACGAGGCCAGCCCCAAGGATACCCAGCAGGATTTGCAGAAACATACTCCAGGGTTAGTCAGTAGTACAGTTTCCACAGCCTCACCCCCTGCCTCCAATTCTTGACATGGATTTTGAGGATTTCTTTTTGGGGAGGAGTACTTGAAGGGTGGCAGGGTGGAGGAATGAAGAAATATTATCCTGTTCTACCAGCACCTCCTGTTACTCAGATGTTCCCATCATCATCTAAGGAGCAGAAACCAAAATCCCAGCCTATACTTAGTGCTTGAATCACAAGCAGCACTCAAATGATTAGACATTAAGAGAACTGCATCAGGGAGTATCAGGATGGACCAGCATCTTGCAGAATTCATCTCCTATTTAATTCACGTTATTCAGAGCTTGACACATTTTTATTCCTAATAAAGCAGTACTGCTGACATGCCATGCTCCATGAAATTCTTCTTTCATAATCATGTGCTGGTGATAAACACAACAGGGAAAAAAAAGACCAACTGATTTTGTATCAGTAATTTGAAATGTATTCATAAGCAGTGCTGTAAAAAATAGATTCTGCAAGTTCCAGGGAGTAAGTACAACATTCTATACATAACAGTTCTCCAGCTAATAAGCTATTTTTGGACTATGCTGGTCAAAGTAACAACATGAATAACAGGGGAAAAAAAGACCATCTACTGAGATATGACTGATTAGAAATGTTTGTCAAATCAGATTAGAATGACAGCACTTGTCCCAGAAAAGCCACACACCAGAAAGCCTACCTCAGGTACCCCTAAAATAATACCAGTTTCTCTAGGAAAAGACACAGCTTTCCTTTCCCTTGTATCTGCAGGTTGTCTTTTTCAGAGCCATTCACTATACAAGTTTTTCCTGGGGATTTCAGTTTCCTCTTCACTGACCATGAACCCAGAGGAACAGTTCTTGGGTTCTGACCAGTTTTAAGTGCACAGTTAAAAACAGCATCGGCAAATCATCATGAGCTGTGGTTACAGTTAAGAACATTCAACTCGCCATTACACAGGGGAGTTCAATCTCAGGAGAGTCTGAGCAACAGGCTGAGATTCTGGCTATGAATTCTGAGCTGATGCTGAGCACACCAGAGCTGGGTTCAGTACAGGCTCACGGTAAAATGGCATTATTGCCAGAAGACACTTGCACAATTTCAAGTGTTGCTACGGCCTCTACACAATTAGCAAGAGACCATGAATTAGCTTGGATTCAATTTGAGTCAGAATAACTCATTCTTCCATTACAGCTCACATAACTTACCAATTCAAGCAATAAATATTGAGTAATTTTATCTATGGCTGTCTGTTTTTACATGTGTAATGCCTAGAAGATTATGCTTTTCCTTCCAGAAATAGAATTTTTTCCATCTTCATGCCCATTTTAGCTTCCTTTTAGAACCTACATCCCATGTTCTATACAATGTATTGTTATCTCTACTATTATGTGTACACAGAGAAGTACTTGTGTATAGAATATTGCCAACACACCCCTTTTGGAATGAGAGTCATTTTCCTATCCAAGAGGGAAAAGGAGTAAAAATGACAAGCTGTTATTTTTAAATACAATGCTAACTCCTATTCCTCAGCAGCCTCTGTTCCATCTGAGTTAGGCTGGAACAGATTGGATTTTAAAAATGTAGCTAATGCACGTTCTCTGTGGAGCACTAACAGCACATCAAGTTCTTCAGGCCTCTTTTACTTGCTTCCTCCACTGCCAGCACAGAATGCACACAGCACAGGCCATCACTTATTACCTGCACATCAGGGCATTATGTGTTTAACAGCAATAAAAGCTGAGAAGATGCCACTTGTCAGTTTCACAGGACACAAACTTTCAGTTGGACATCCCCACAAGGATTGGGAGTTATAGAAATAAAATTTCCACAGCAGTGTACAGCAGTATTAGCTTCGCAATGAAAGCATAATTTCAGGAGACAGGAAGAGCTGTAGCTGCCATTATTACAATGATGCCATGAGTAAGACATCTATGAAACATGACCAAAAACATATTAAAAGTAATTAAGAAATTCTTTTGAAAGTTGACATTGATCAATTATTTTGTATACCAACAACTTGATCATAATCAACCTTTCATGTATTCTAAATGTGAACTAAGTATGCTTGTTCCTCAAGTAACATCTTTTGCTGAAAACTGAAATGACAACAAGCATCATTCATTTGTTTCTTTCAAAGTGACTAGTTATTTAGGAAAACTAATGAGTTATTGCTCTCACGTGCATTTTCAGACACTCCCAGAACCCAGATACTGCTTTGCTAAGACACAAAAACACAGTCAAGAAGAAATGCTTCTATTTTAGGGTTCAAGTTCTACTTAATAGTGTAATACTGGCTATTTAATTACAGGGAGAACAACTTCCATTTAATTGTTACCTTGCGACACCGTAAGTCCTTAATACCAAGTAATTGCAGAAATAATTAAATGCAATTATGTCACTGATTGTCACTGATAGAGATAAATTACGCATTAATCACGATCTCACACGTACCTCACACGACACGCCATGGCAAAGCTCATAATTAGAATAGACAAAATCCAATTGCAGAAAGGCAGCCCAGAGGCTGGATAGAATAACTTGATGTCCTTGGGAGTCACAGAGTGATTCAGGTTGGAAGGGACCCCTAAAGACCATGTCATCCTTCCAGCCCCCTGTCATGTGCAGGGACATCTGTCACTAGATCAGGCTGCCCCAAGCCCCATCCAATGTGGCCTTGAACGCTTGCAGGAATGGGGCATTGGCAGCTTCTCTAGGCAACCTGTCTCATCACCTTCATAATAATGAAATTATTCCTCATATCCCACCTCAAATTATTCTCTTACTAGTTTAAAATCGCCGCTCCTCCTCATTCCCACAGCCAGCCTCTCTGTACTGGAAGCACTGTTACACAGCCCCCAAGGAAGAATTCCATTTTCTGTGCAGTTTTTCTGAAAACTACTAAATTTTCCAAATACTATTAATACAGAAGAGCTTGCATACACATCAGAATTCCTTGGAAGAAAAAGCCCAACTACACCAAATGGTGCTGTGAGACCTTGAGGAATGACCTCGAGGCTGCTGCAATGCTGTGAGTAATTGTGCTACTCAGGCTGTTCAAATTAGGCTCTTCTTGCTGTGACAGCAGTTCCCGGTGCATGCCTGACTGAGCTTTCAGAAGGGATGTATTTGTCGTTTCAGTGTGGACCCTTTGGAAACAACCAGGACTTCAGAATGCAAAATGCATCTTTTTTTTTTTCACTATCCTGCACATTACTGTTGGTGCTTGGAAGCCAAGTGCACCTAGACCTGTAATTTCCTAATAACTTGACCTACACACTGGTTTTATAGTAACTCTGCAATAGTAAGAAAAAATTCTGGACCTTAAATTAAGGACCACAGCTCAGAAGTTGACCAAATCAGAAGAGAGGGAAAATAAGGCATCTTTTAGTATTTCCCTCTGGGATCAGACAGCAATTTCTCACTTATGATATTTAATAGGTTACATGTAAAGCTCTTCCCTCTTTCCCCAAACTAGCCAATAATAAAATAGTACACCACACACAGGGCATGCATTCTGTGATGCAGTCACCTAGATCTGTGATGTTCACCAGGCTACTTTTCCAAACAACAGCTAACACTTCCCTCTCCTTTTACCAGCACAAGTTATATTTGTAAATGAAAGAGTTACCTCTGTCACTATGAACTGAATTCTGGTTGCAGACTGGTGTTGGCCAAAACTCAACATGCTAGATAGTAGTGACTGTAGAAATAAAGAATGTAACACTTCTGTACAATTATTTTCCCATTCAGAAACCTGTTTTGGGTGAATACAAAGAAACCAACCTGATCAATAAAATTACATATCTAGTATCATATCAGAAACTCAGAGCTGCCATACAGAAAAGCAAGAGCTGTACTTTGGCTTCTAACTAACAGAGTAATCTCTGCTAATAACTGTAAAGCGTAAAATAAGTCATCCATTAAAATGAGATCGTACATCTCATGTGTAATAACATCTCTACTCAACCTCTAAGCATTGACATTGCACACATTCCAAACCCAGCAAGTATCAGAAACAAAAAATTCCAACAGAAAATTAACAAAGTAGAAACAGTTTAGTTTTGTCATAATGAGTCACCTTCAGGGTCATCTTGGCTTTTCTCTTACCCTTACACCTCACCTCCCAAAAAAACCTCCATCCAATCCCCAAGGAAAGTTTACAATTAAATCTATGGCAGTTCATCAAACAGAAAATGCCTTGCTATAGCTGTACAGCTCACCTGCCTGAAGCACTCCATCACTAAAACCCATCACTTTGTGCCCTGTGGTTATAATTTTCACTATTTTCCCCCATGATCATAAAATTTGGCGGCAATTAAGCTAAATATATGGCTTCCCTTGTAAAACAAAACTGCAGGAAGACTCCCTTTTAGGAAGGGAGTGTCTTTGATCTGCTCATGCATAAGAAATGAAGCTGGTGGTTTTTTTGCCCCTCAGCTTCACCTTCTGCACTGCTGTACCTCTGGAATCAGCCATGCCTTGGCTTGTCTCTTACAAACAAGAACAGCAAGGGAACACTCAGAGTGTGACAGGGAAAGCCAAGCTACATTCCACAATATTCTGACACTTGCCAGTTCTAAAAGCAGCTTGTGGTCCTATGAGGAGTCACCACCGCTTTAAAAACAGATCCTATTCACAGGAGATAAACCCAAATCTGATAGCTCTCCATGGAGAAGGCAAGGTAAAAGCTGGTTGTCATCAGTGCTTCATTTCTTACTTAATTCTGCATCTTTCTTTCCCACAAAAGGATGCCTAAAAGGGGTATTCTCCAGCAGCTTGGGACTCTGTAAGCCATTAGCACCTCCCTGGCCACTGTGGGATTTATGTAGAGGGCATACACTCATACTTCCCGACAGCAACAGGGGATGAGGAAATTACATCTATTGCATAAAGAGTACTTTTTGTTTGCATGAGAAAAAAATGCAAAGTGGAGGGACACTACACAGAAGAATCCCGTGTTTAAGTGGAGCTTCTTCTGCTAGATGTAACTGCCCCGCCCACCAGAGCAAAGCTTTTTAAATCTTCTCAGGAGCACATCAAAGAGCACCAAGGTAGAAAATATTACTGGTAGTTACAGGTCTAACAGCAAAAAAATGCAAGCCAAGAGCACATTAAACTTGTCTGCTTACCTACATTGAAATCTAAGACAATTTGTATTTTGTTAATTTACTTCATAGCAAAGCACAAACACAGGAAAGCTCTGTGCCACTAACTTGGGGAATCCTGAAACTTGTAACAATGTATATAGATCAAACATGGCCTTTTTCTTACCAATATCTACCATGCTATTTGGCATTTGCTGTGGAGAAATACATGTTGCTTGTTTTGTTTTAAACTCACCTGACAAATATTTTGAAATGTAACATTCAGTTACACAAGTAATTTTACTGATTTTCCTTTAGTGAACCCAGAGTATTGGAGAGGACAGTACTGAAATCTTAACCTACAGAGGTTAAGATTTAACCTAACCTCAATATCAACATGCTTAGGTGCTTCTCCCTACCACAAAATTAACAAGAGTAGTTAATGCAAGGCCAGAGACACAGAGCTGTGAAAATCACACAGTATATGACAGAAGAACGCAAAAGCTTCAAAATGATTTAACACCTTTCCCTCTGATGATTTGTTGCTCAAGCCAGTGCTTCATCTGTGACTAGACCAAATGTGCTTGTGGTCTTGTACATGCTGAACACCAGCAAACAAAGCAGGTAGGCAGCTACTGAATGTCCTGAAAGAAGGGGAATTCACTGTAATAAGGAGAAGAGATAAAGGATTCAGAATCTTATAATCACAGTTTTCCTGTCATAAACTCTCCACATAAACACAATTCCTCCATAGCATATCTAACAAGCCATCACTACCAAAGCAGCCCGTGGTTTAAGTTGCTTGACTCTCACCCCCACCATTTACTTCAGTTTGCTCTGGAATCCTCCCAGCAAGCTCAGAAACGAGGAGAAATGAACTAATTCAAGCACTTAATCTCATTGTTTTCATTGCTGATCCTCCCACTAAGTGTGCCTTTCCAACCGAGCAAATTTTGAGAAAGCTGCTAAATATCCGCGTTTACATTCATCTGGAAATCTTCAGGGTTGCTACTTCACAGCTGTACCATGGAAAAACTTTATTACATCAGCTGAATGGCTTCTCATTAATCATTTCCTAAGGTCAAAAAACAGAAAGGAAACCCCTTTTTTTCCATTATATCTGGATAACATAGTGCTATGTAGTCTCTCCTTTCTAGAAGAGAGGAAATCACCATCAGTTTGCCATCTGTACAAGTAGGAAGCACCTCCTGTAAAAAATGTGCAGATTCACTTCTTGGACTTCCCAATTTTGTAATACGTAACAGAGGAATGAATCTACTACGTAAGAAGCAACAGGAGAATTAAATCATGAAGCCAGGCACCTAAGGCAGCACTCCCACAATAATCCTCAGACAATAACTGCCCCAAGAAAAACTAAACAATAGTCTCCATTATCTACAAACAGCCTGACTAAATAGCGTGTTCTGGGATTAGAACAAAAATAATATGTATTATTTCCTATTATTTTGCCTTATTAATACATATGATTTCCTGTGTTCACAAACATACTCAAAGTTGTAATCTTTATTCAGCCACCTGCCCCTTACCAAGCACAAACACCACAGATTTCTCTGTGGAGCCATAGCTAAGGTAAATTCAAGGGTTCTCAGAGTCCTGATTATGAGGAGCAGAGCTGTCAAATTGCCAAGTGGGCTTTTAATGGCTCACACAACTGGTTAATGAGTGACATCAAAATGCATCTGTTGTTTGGAAGACCTTGAGCAGTGCTACTTCCTGGTATCTCGTAAGGAGTGCAGTGTTTAACAATACAGTGAAATCAGAGACAGCAAAAGCCTTTCAAACAAACCTAAAAAATCCCATTGAGAAGAAGACTACAAAATAGTATAACATCGTGGGATTTTACATTTTAATTCCATATTGGATTATTAAATTCTTGCAATTATTCTCCACAGGCCTAAAGACTGCAAGACAATTTTCATCAGCAAGAAAAACAAGTTAGAATTCTCACAAGTTGATGAAAAAGGTTGCAGAGCTCAGGACAGAAGTTACTTGGATTCCCCTGACATCAGTCCTCTTCACCCAAAATAACTTCATTTATTGTTTGATAAGTACCATTAAAGGTGTTTTGCTGTAAATCAACAAAGTACCCGGCTGAGAGATTGACAGAAGTGAGGTAACTCAACCAGGCATTCCTAGCCCTAGTACCATTTTAGCTATGGGTAGTGGCTAGGTCACACTTCTCCACACTAATGGGTCCATTTAGTAGAGCTATGGCAGAGAGTCAGAGCTTAAACCTTCAAAGCATAACTGATTTGGCCCTCTGATGTCCCTGTTCATCAATCATTAACATCATCACAGCCTGGGGTTGGAAGGGAACTCCTCAAGTTATGCTCTGATGCCTTCAGAGGGTACTTTGTGCTGTCCCAGGCATGCTCTCAGATCTGGCTGTGATTTAGTAGATGCCACACCTCCCCGGCCAACTTCTGATGGCAAAAAAACGTTCCCTGATGCTCAGAAGCAAAGCCCCCTGTTTCATTTTGTGCCCAGCAGCTCCTGTTCTGGCATCAAGCAGCAAGGCAGCTGAGCTGCCTGAGGCCCTGAGCCTGCTCTTGCGAGCTGCAGAAGCACATGGCTCCCAGCCGTTCCCTGCAGACAGGACGCGCTTTTCCTGGAACAGCCGTTGGCAGCGCACGCTCCCCAATGTCCGTGTCTCTCCTGTGCTGAGGAGCGCACAGATTCTGAGTCCCACCAGTGCTTAACACCTTGGAAAAAGCTGCTATTACAGGAAGTGTGTAAAGCTAAGTCAGCTTTTCTTCAAGCATGCCAGGGCACAAAAGGTTTCCTAGTACCAAAGATTATCATTGTCTGACTTAGCTTTAAGATCCTTGACCACATTACTGACCCAGAATAATTAAATAAAATTATCGGTCCTTACCATTATAGTTCAACAGAGAAAGATCAAAATCATTTTAGCATCAAGTTACTTGCCAATAAAATAACTTCAAAAACACCTTGGATTCTTAGTTTTGGCCACCTTGCATTTTAAACAAAGGAATGCTGCTTAGCACTGAAAATAGCAAATTCTTACATATCTAGAATAACCTCCTAATGTTAACCTCCGAAAGGTCTATTCCATAAATTTTACATAGCCTTTGACTGTCTGAGGATTTCTTCCTGTCAGACACCGAGAGGAATCACTGTGCAATACTCAGATGATGATACAGCTCTACTTTTGGCATTTGTCTCCTCAGTAACTTTTCTGAATGACACCACAAAGTTAATAGCACTCCTTCCCGATCCTAAGGAAACCATCCGAAATTAGTCATTATCTTTTATGCCTCAGCAATGGCTGGAAAAACTTTAGGGAAGAAATAAGTGAGTTTATGTTAATTTCCAAAGCAGTAAATTGAAACAGTAAAAGATCAAGTCATCTGAGTGAGTCACAAAAATCTGGCAAAGGAAGAAACTAGAACTTCATTTCCTGAGTTCTGACCTGGAGCCTTTTCAACTTTAGCTACAAGTTAGTTGATTTTACCATTTGTATACCAAAGGCACCATACAGAAACCTAAATGGAGTTAGCAACTTGAATTGTGCGTGACAATGGGAGCTTCCATCAGAAATACACGGATGCTTTCCTAAGCTACGATTGTGCTGCAGTAACACTTGGGGAGGGGGGCAGGTATGCATTAGGCCTTTTTTCCCTCCAAGTCATCATGCAAAGAATAAGTATTGCATGTCAAGGTTGTGCTCCAAGCCCTCACAATGCTCTGGCACACAGACAAATTGCTTCCCAAGCATACCTGTGAGCCCAGACAGAGACCAACACTAATAACCCTTCACCTGATGGTGCCTGAGCCGGGATATGAATCTAGCAGAGATGCCTATCTGTGCACTGACACCCCCACACCTGTCTGGGGCAGAATCCAGCCCAGCCACCGTGGTCAGGCTGGCATTCATTGCCAAGGCAAGTGCCAAGCCATGACACAACCCAGTAGTTTTGCCTACGAGGAAGCACATCAAGCATGAAGATGATGAGAACTGCATTTAGCACGCTTTTGTTCCCATACCATCAATAAAGGCAACTGTAACATTTGCCCAGAACTTCCTTGTGATTCACAGTGAGATTCCCTCACTGTGACAGCTACTCAAAAGCCAAAGAAATGTCTGTGGTACCCCGTGCATGATGATCTTGAACACTGATTGCACAGGCAATCTGAACGCTCAGCACAGCTCACAGGAGCTTGTTACTGTAGTATTCCTTACACGGTATCACATACCAACCCTTGCCTTCCCCTGCAGAGTCTGAGAGATGATTAAAACAATGGATTACAGCAGCAGGAAGTGCGTATCTGTGCCAAACCAGAGTTAAACCCACATTTACCCCTCACTGAAGTCCTTCTTCACTGACACAGCTCACCAAAAAGTCACTATCAGTTGTCGGATCCTGCGCTTGAATTCTCATCCTAATTTCCCTCACCACTATCTTTCAGAATGAAGGGGGGAGAAAGATCCAACACTTGGGTTCAGATTATCTTTTTAAATATAGACATAAACTGATTCTTACAGATATGATACATTTATAATTTGTAACTGACAGAAATCCTGAAGAAGTTAAAAATGAACCAATAGCAAGACTGGTTGAGCTGGAAGAATAAAGAATTAACAGACCAAGTAAAAAGTGGCACAGACATCCTAGCTTATAATAAAGGGATATCTTTATTATCACAGAGTCTAATAAAAAGAGCAATTGCATAGGAATAGAGAAACCCCCATGGATAATGCTTCACACGCTTCACAGCATTCCCCTTAAGAAGAACAAGAGCAGAAGATTACTTCTCTCATTTATACCAACGCATGAATAATTCTGACTGAAGAGATATTGAGAAAAAGTGGAAAAAACACAACTTGCAAAGTTCATGTACATCTAAGAACACATGCAAGCATCACATACTAAAGCAAATTACCTTGGATCCACAACTTACCTGGAGAATTGCATGCTGAAAAATCTCACATTAATAAAACTGGTTTTGAGTTCTGTTCCTGAAAAAACTGTAAGGAGCAAAGTGCATTACCCAAAAACCAAACCAGCTTATCCTGCCCCAAATCCCCCTGCTGAACTTAAGAAAATTTCCAGGTTAGCTTTTGTGTTCTCCTTAATTGCCACACACTTGTCAGGCAGTGTCTCAGACAGCTAAAAGGCTCTTGGGAGCAAGATATGGAGATGTGTCCCAAAAGCTGTGCCAAACCAGGATTTCCACAGTAAACTGAGACACTAATTCTATTGCTGTGGTGATCTAGGACAGGTCAGGCTCGCAGGGACAGGTAGTCTTGTTGGGCAAAACCTTGGGCACAAAGTCACAGAAGACTCAGGAGAAGGTCACCTTTGTGAATTCTGACTGAAAAACACCACAATAAGATGACTCAGGATGCAAAAAATTCTTGCCCAATGCAGAACTTAATAATGGGATCACACCTGAGTACTGCCCTGTACGTAAAAAGGAGCATTCATGTCCCATCAGCATTACAATAAAACTACAGACTCCTATGTAGATGTTCTGCAAGCTGGATTTTGAAACCCTTTGCATACAATGACACACATGCCAGATATCATCTATCTGATGCAGCCTTGGGGTACAGAACCTGAAACTGCTTCAGGATCCTCCAACCCAGAAAATGATACTTAGCAATTTACTTCTCAAGGCACAAAGGCTGCTCTCTTGCTTGGCACACAGGGGATTTCAGTGCATTGCATGGCAAATAGCTGCCAGGCATTGCTGAGGGTTCACCCACTTTTCAATGGCTACCCTTTCAAATATCAGTACATGTCCTCTTTATGTCAGGCTGAACGTAGCCACCACTAAAGGCACATTTGGCAAGACCTTTGCCAATAAACCTGCTCTTTTAAAAGATCTTTTAACATTTCTGTTAGCCCAGCTGCATTGCAGTGGAATTGGACTCAGGGCAATGGGTCACATCTCCTACTGCAAAAGAAGATGAGCAGCATTATGGAAAGGAAAGAAAATAATTTGACAGCCATTACACAGAACAGACCAATAAAGGGCAAGGAAAAGAAAACCACCCAAAACACTAATACAACTCTGATTGGGAAACACACTTATTCATCAGCTACAGCACCATGGCACAGGTGCCAGTGAGGTAATGAAAATTCCACCACACAGATGAAGTTCCACTCAGACTAATTAAGAAATTGAAAAAAATTAATCAACTGCCTTGCAAAGAGACACAACCAAAGACCACAGCAAAGAACACCTCACCTTGTTGGCATTACAGACCTTAAATAAATTACTTGCTTTTATTTAGTCTTTAACTTGGTCAGAATTAGCAAGTACATCAAGTGTTAGCTAGAACAAATAATTCCACCTTACAAACCAAGGGTTTTTTTCCCTGGTATTTTTGTTTGGGGTTTTTTTTGGTTTTTTTTTTGTGGTTACTTTTGTTTTGGTTTGGGGCTTTTTTTGGTGGGGATTTTTGGTTTGGTTGAATTTTTTGGGGTGGTGTTTGGGTTTGTTGGCTTGTGGATTGTTTGGTTTTTTGTTTCTGTTTTTAATACTTGGGGATTTTTTTTCGTTTGGAGTTTTTGTGTGTGCATGGTACACCAAGAACAACATACCAGTACAACACCAGTAGAAATCCTTGGTTATGAGGGCTAACCTGCACTGATTCAGGCCCCAAATGTTCCTAGCCTTGACCAGGTAAACATAACCTGTCTACAACAGGAAGTTCCAAGCATGAACTGTAGCTTCCCATCTCATACTGTTGGTATCTAAATCAATTCCTTTTCTCACACATAATTTGATACTGCATCACTACGTGACCGTTTCCTTAATGCAAATTGACTCCCATCCTATCTCCCAACCTTTAGCATTCATTTCTTTCCAGTTATGTCACTATTTACAAAACGCTTCATCTACCAGGATGTTGCAATTTTGGAAAAGGAGCTGGTAACTTTTATTCCGGCACGGTTCACATACTTGAATTTCACTTACCTCAGCCATGTTCTAGATGGGAAACATTACCACAATTTGCCCACTGTCCTCCCTGTTTCTGACTGTAGATTTTCTCCTTCTGCGTTTCTTTCTGGACATCCACTGCCACAATATGGAATAAAACAGAATACAATTTATGTTGCTAATGCTGTGCATTAACTGGTGGCGATGCTAGGCATTGCACACACACAAAAAACATGTCTGTTTCCCCTTCATTATCAGTCTAGAGGCATTCCCTCTGTGGTCAAACAGCTGGTCTCTCTTGCTTATTAAGTGTATCTTTGGAGCTAAGCTGCCTGTTCAAAAACCACCTCGGCTCTGTTGTAACCAAGAGTTTCACAGCCAAGTGGGACACTGATGAGCAGCTTTTTTTTTCATTTCTTACTGTTGACTTCACCACCAACCTCATATCAGTTGCTTGAAATCTGAATGAGGTTAGTCTGAAAATGTTTCTGCAATCAAAAACATTAAAGGCATCATTTTCATCTTGGTTGTTATGTGTGATTTTCATGGGCCTAAAAACACAGGATTCTACGTCCCTTCCTATTTAAAGATGATCCAACTCAGATTTTGCCCTCCAAATGCTCAATCAAGCAGGTTATACCACACTACAGGATAAGTCTTCTATGATGGAACAGTCAAGATGCTGCCCTCACATATTGGCATATTTACTGGGCATCAGTAAACACTTTTTCCTTTATATTTTGAAGGAAATTCAAAGATCCCTCTGGTGCTCTATAATATGGTGACAAAAAAAAGGGCAGGTAGTGCTAATCTGGAAGGGAAAGAGAAATTTTCCAAGAGAGATTTTCCCATTATCAGTCACAGAATGTTTGATCCAGGCAAGACAGCAAGGTGTGACACCATCTGCCCATCACTGTGGTTGTCCAAAGTAAAGAAAAAACCAAAATTACTATACCAAAAGCTGAACATTTCTTCTGTTTTGCTACTAGAATACTAATAACGAGTCAGAATGAAGCATTACTCATGTTAGAGTGCTGCATGTATTTGTGTTTTGTTCAGCCACCAGAGCCAATAAATTAGTAGCACAATGATATCCACCCTGTTAAACCCAGGCTGTCACAAAACAATATGGACACAACACAGCAGCTACTGCCAGCCCTGTCACCAACATGTCCAAGTCATTGCACAAATTCTTTGGTGACTTCTCAATGGACTCCTCACACATGTGCACAGTTGTATTCAGCTGCTTTTAATTCACTGACTTCACATTCTCCATGATTAATCACTCCTACAGTTCCTTCCTTTCTGACTTCTGGTCACTTCCTACCCTGTATCCCATGGTGCTTGCTTGCCTCTGCAATAGGCAGCCGAAGCTGTCTCTGTCTCTCTGCAGCTGCCATCCTTGTCCTTGTTTCATGTCCTGCTTAAGTGTGCACCCAGTGTCCTTGAATGTCACCCTTCTTGCTGCAGAGAGGGCAATACCCTTACCTCTTACCATTTGGCTGTATCCAAAATATGCACAATCCACTTGGGGAAAAAAAACCCTGAAAAGCAGCTCTCCTCCACCTACCCCTCTCCTGCAGACTCATCTCTGCCTCTAGAGCAGCCCACAGTGCAGTACCACCTGTTCCTCTAACACAGCAATCATCTTTTACACTCAGCACTGATCACCTCTGGGAGATCAACCCATTTGACTTAACCTCTGAGTCAAAATTTTTTTTAAAAAGGGCACCACAGAGGTGAGAAGCAAAATTTTTCCAAATGTGAACCAGGCTGGAAGGGAATCTAGAGAAATGCTCTTGGTCCATAATTTTAGCCAAGACAAAACAAGAGACAGCTTAACCTCAGAAAGAAGCAACAGAACCTACTCCTTAATGCCTTGATGAGCTCGCACCACTAGATGGAGCTTTCAAGAGAACCAAACAATTCAAGTCAAAGCACTGGGCAAGGTCAACACACCAGAACAGAGCGAAAAAAAAAGCACAACAAATCAAACTAAAAACATACCCTTATGTTATTAAACTTGGATTCCAGGCCACGTTGTGGTTCCCTGGCAGACCAAGGGAGCCTTAACAGACCCTGTTATGACAAACAATGACGTGTTCATAATGATGCCGAGTTGTCGATTGCTTCCAGCAAAGGATACCAGGCCACGGAGAGAAGAAAATAGACTCCAGCACCCTCTGGGCAAGCAGATGTCATTTTCAGAAAAGAGATGAATTACACTCAATGTGACCTGAAGCCATCTCACTTACCACCTGTCATAGTCCCTCCAAGCATTACACTGGATCACTGGGCTCAGTGGTCTGGGGAAAAAAAAGTGAAAAAAGTTGGTGCTTGTCCTTTACAAATAAGCAAGAATTGAGAACTTTTCTGGTTATTCCTACCATTCAGAAGCTCATTAAACAAATCATAAGAAAAGCTTGGCAGCTGTCTTTTTAATCATGTTTTAAAACACATGTAACATTGCTGTACAGATACACAGCTCAGCCAGCTGGAAGCTTCAAGATATGTTGTTTTGCCTCATGCTCCAATCAGGTAATGAATAGAACATGGCACAGAACAAATATATACATTTTAATTCCAGTCTTTGCACTGTTTTATTGTTTGTTTAAGCCAGCCCAACTGAGACTCCTTGCACTATACGCCCCTGGTTGCATTCCACTGGAAACAAAGGCATATTTGAGGGAAGTACCTCTCACAAAGAGGTATTGATGAACCAGAAATCAGAGTCTGGACAAATGACCATTTTTCTATAAACACAGCTCTATTGTTTCAGCTGTTCTTCTCCAAGGGAATAAATATTTCATTATTCAAAGCAGTGGCTGAAAAAGCAGAACAACTCCTCCCCCTTCAACCAATAATCTTTCCCACTCCACTCCAGAAAAACCAAACCCTGTGGTATTTGTGATGCCTCTCTAGCAGTATTTGTATCAATTTTTACACTCCTAACTTGTCCACAGACACATTACTGTAGCATTAAAAAGAGAAAGTCTGAGCTAATTAAGACATCTACAGAAACTTCTGTGATCCCTTGTCCACAACACATTAAACCCAACTTGCTCTTTGTGTCTGCACCACCTCTATTTAACTCTTGGTTTTGCTACTACCGATGCCTTTGTTTTAACTAATCCTACATTGTTCTTTCGCTTTGCTCCACCCCTTCAAGCTGCCTCCTCTGCAAGGAGCTCCTTCCCAAGTGTGTTCTCACCCGTTTCACAGATACAAAATCAAAGGGAGGAACCCCATCTACCTTCCCTCCAGCCCTAGCAGATTTCAACATCTAATCCCAGTCGGGAACACTTTCTGGGAATGACTCTTTCTGATCCACATGAACCCCACAGCACCAGAGTTACAACACAAGCCATGATTTCATTAGCTGTGGAGGGCTATTTCCATACTCTCGCCCAAAATCCACACTGGCCAGATGGAAGGAATGCAGATGAACTGATTCTCTAGTGTCTTACATCTCAAGAGATACCTGAGATGCTATTTATTGTCTTCAGCTGTCCACTGGGACTGGGTAAAGAAACAGCAAGGCTTTTTGGGAAGTGCTCAGTGATACCATGAAAGGCAGTCGACACAAAGGCCAATACCAGAAGAGCTGCCTAGATACTTGAAAAAAACCAACATTGTTGTCAAACACTGAACAAGGTTGCCAGACAGGCTGTGGAACCCCGATACTCAAATATTCCAGACTGAAGTAGCCAGGCCCTAAGCACCCAAAACTAAGATGATAAATTCTGGGCAGGGGGTGCATTAGACCTCCAGACATAGCTTCCAATCTGGATTATTTTAGGATTCTCATTCTCAAGGATGCCTGTATCTGGAGTAACTGTAGCCAGTAACTACCTCCAAAACTGTCTTCCCAAACTTCTACAGAAGGAAGATGGATTGATGCTCCCAAATACTCAAATCTACATGTGACAGATCTGTAATGGATTTTAGTACGCTTCTCCATGCACAGCACACAAAATCAAAAATCCCAACAGCCTGCTACTAAGTCTCAGTTAATGATCTCATACATAAAAATAACCAACCCTCCTCAACCACAACAACTTACACCATAACAAAAGGGAAAAAATACATTACTCCACAAACTGATCAAGCTCTACCACGCCTTATCAATTAAAGAGCCAACCTTCCAAAATTGCTGGTAAAACTACAGCAGAGAATGAGAGATCAATCATGAAATGGCAGATTTTTTCCTCCCCTAAATACATGTTGACCAGCTTCAGCTCAGTCATTACAGCTAGAGTAATAGGGTAAGGGGACAAATGCAAGTGTAACAGTTCACTGCTCCCAACATTTCATGCTTGTGCATATGTTTAACACACTCTTGATATGAAATAAGATCCAGGTTCCCTTAGCAAATCATTCCATGTATTATTCAGCATTCCTAGGAGGGCTTCAATATGGATGTACTCAGCAAGAGACAATGGCACCAATGAAATCACTGAGGTCCTGCAGAGGAAGATGGTGGATATGAGGAGACAAACACAGGAAGCACATCATTATGTGATGGTATCAGCCCCGGGCTGTAAATAAATGGAAGAGCTCTGTACTGAGAAGCAGCATCTGCTCTCCCCCACGTCACAAGTCTGGGCCAGCACATCCATCAGCAATGACATTATTGCCATCCAATTTCGGTGTACCTGGTGCATCATAAGCACAGCTGGGGTTACGCAGATACCCACAGAATCAAGATACAAGCTAGTTCATTCCATTTCAGAATGTGCTAATGAATAAACAACGCAAAGAAAAAGGATTAAAGCAAGGCACATCTCCCCTTCCAAGAGGGGAAAAAGAAGAAAATACTCCTAAAAAATAAAAACAGACAAAACCCTTATTTGAAAAGGAAAGAACAGATTTTCAATAATACAAAACACTAGTTGCTTTTTTCTGCAGTTGTTGAAAATTTACTTCCTTGAGTTTGTATAAATCAGGTTGCTGATATTCTGTACCAACTTGCTACTTGCTTCGAGATATTTCCCTTCTTCTATTTAATGCTGTTATTTGAATGCAGCCTTCCACATTACGTTATTCAGAATTACATCAAAATTGTCAAACGCACGAAATATTCAAAAGTTACTGTCTAAGAAATTCATGAGGAACTTGGACAAATACACATAAAATGATTCATTGGAGACCTTTGACTTGAAAGAAACAAGTAAGTCATCAGGGTCATGACACAGCACACCAATAGATTTCTAATATCTGCACATATAATTAAAAATTGCTTTTTAGCTCGTTGGAGCTCTAATTTGTTAAGACTATTCTTTTCCCTACTTTTGGGAGGAATGGAAATGGGTTCCTGACATTCTTAGAAGTGTCTTTCCCATCCTTCTCTTGGTACTTAGGTCATCTCCTAAATAAAAGAGAAGAAGAAAGGCTACACTGAAAACTAAATTAACCAGAACAGTTTGGAGAGAAAATGACTTTCAATTTCGTCTCTCTTCCAAAGCCGATTGCCTGCCCTAAATGATTCATTCTACACTTCAGGCCTCCAAGGTCTCCGGTTGCCTTCAGCACAAGGACAGCATGAAATAATTGAAACCAACAACAAGGAAAAACTTGACATTGCAGGGAACGGTACTGGACATGCTCTCTAAAAACAGATAAGCCAGTAAGAAATGGCAAAGCCACAAAAGAGACAAAGTGAAATGACCCAGCAAGGATTCTAAAAGGTGCAGCTGTATGAACAAGACACAACTTCAGCTGCAAAAGGCTGTGGTCTCAAACAGACTTTGATGGCAGAATAGCACAGTATGGATACATTCCTTACACTTGAGCAGATGTGACACTGAGGTAAAAAAAGGCTCCGGCAGCATTCAGAAAACAGCTTGACAGAACATTTTTATTACTAGGGCTACTTAAAAGCACAGAAGAGGGGAAATAGTTTATAAGGCAGACAGGAATGCATCAAGATGAAAGTCTATAACTGTAAAGATGGAATAGAAAAGCAGAAGGAGTTCCTGGGAAGCCTGCTTCTCCAGCTGAAGCACAAAGAGGTCTTCTGATATTGGCATGATTTCAGCACGACATGCTCAGAGCTTATCATAACACTTGCAAAATGAAACAGACACTCAAGTGAGGAACTTGTTTGGAAGATCTGGCACAAGGATGTGGTGATGGCTACCCAAACATTGGGAAAGAGCTTCTTGGCATGTGGTAGGTACATGGAGTGTCTTTGGCACAATTCCCAATCACAGCTGAGTTACAAGATGAACCAGCACTGCTGCTGAGGCCCACAGCTGCACAATAAGCTCAGGACTAGAAGCTCCCAACTTCCTAAAGCACTGTAGAGCTGAGAATGGGAATGCTCCCCTTTCTAGACTTACATCAATGGCCATAATCAATTCCCACAGCAGATGAGACTCACCAGAGCTGGGTCATTACTTCTTACTCATTGCTAGAAGTCACTGTCACCAACCTCTCCCAACTTTGTATATAAAGGTATTTCTATTAGTCACCTGGAACAGGAGCTTGCAGTCAGGATCTCCACCCTGCACCCCTTGCAAACATCCCAAAAAGAAGGCTAGAGAGCCATGCTCTGGTTCTTCACCTCTCATTTGTCAGAAATATCCCATCAGCAATTCAAGATTGGAAGGGACCTCCTGGGCTGGGACTACCAACTCACACAGAGCCCAGTCCTACAGTGGCTTTAACAGACCCACCAAGTTCATCTCCAAATCAGAGTAGCTTTACAACAAGGAAAGCTGTACAACAGGTTACAGTCAATTAGTTTACCAATTAGAGCTCAGCACTACCTGAGGAGACAGAGCACATCAGATGAAGGAAGGATGTGATTTCCAGCAGACTGTTTAACATTTTCAGGCTGCTGCTTAGTGCCATCTTTGACCAAAAAGACTTCAGAACACCAAAACCAGTAGGGCTTGACAACAGAAGAAAAAAAGAAGTAAAAAGAGAGAAAGAGCCAACTGGATGAGACACAAAGGAAATGCAGAATTTCATTTAAAGAAGTTCAAAACTTACATTTTATCATGGTTTTGCCTCTCTCAAAGGCTATGAAGACTCTCTTATAATAATTTGCAAAACAAAAAAACAGACATGCACTATCTGTACCTCACCCCATCACCTGTGTCAGTATGGAATTACCAAACAGATTTCAGTTCATTTAAGTATTTCCTTCAAGCCCTTTTGAAGTGCTACACACTTATTCTGCTCCTTACAGTTCCCGCTCAGATGGGCTGAGAAGAACAAACAAGATGCACAGAGCTTTGGCATTTGGTGTTTTCCTAACAGGTGTGGTGAGAGCTCTTTTATCAATGAGAAATGGTGCAAGAACCCAATACAATACAATACAGTGAAGCAATACATTTGTTTATTTTACTGCTCTTTTTTTCCTTTCAGTCCAACAGCAACACTTTTTAGTAGAGCATCCAAGCACTATCATTATTTGGTTTATTAAATACAAACTAGCCCTTTCTGTTTACACAAGAAAGATGCACAAGCCATAGATTATTATTGTGGATAACTTAAGTTAGAAACATAAAAATAAAACTAGGCAGAGCTTCCTGAAGTCACTCACAAAGAAATGTGAAAACAGAATAAAACCAAGGAAGTTGTTGAGTTGTGTGGCTCTCTTTACAGCCAGGTTTTGAACTCAGTACTTGCTAAAACAGATACATAAAGACAGTGGGGTCTGAAAAAGCCTCTTGCAAACACTAGGTATAAAGTTACTACTGGCTCCAAGCTTCAATATTTTAGAAACTTTTTTACCTAGTAAAATAGAATCATTATCTCAGCCTTTTATAATTACCTCTTCCTGTCTAATAAACTAACTAGAACAAACCATCCCCGCAGAGCCAGAAAACCTTTTAGTATTTTAAGCTGAAAAAAGACCACCAGCACCACCTGTTTCATATCGTTTTCCTCAGACTTAAAGATATGAACTCCTAGTGCTGCTCTTGGAAGAAGAACGAAGAGAATATGTGGCTTTATTTGGTAAGATAACAAAAACCTATAAAACAGCAAACTACACGTGCAAAAGTTTATAACAGCAATTATGAGAACAGTGCTTTCACATGTACATTTTTTACAGACTTTGTGGTTAACTTCATGAAATGGAATTTAAAACAACTTTCACAAAAATGTGAACATCAACATTCGTTCTTCTCTTCCTCAATTCCTCTTTAAAAGCATGCTGAAGAACAGGCTACCACACAACTCAGGAAGTGGCTAAACAATTGAAAAGGAGCAATAACACAGAAATAAAACAGGGAATTACACAGGTTTTGAACCTACTTCACTAAACCCCCATTAAGTGTAACAAACTAATCAAATTAAAAAAAAGTTACCAAAGCAAGTAACAAACAATTCTCTTTAACTACTTCACACACACAAAGTACCTAACACTTCCTGCCTATTTGTGCTTCAACGACCGTACTCAAACACTTGAAAATGCTCAAGGATAAACACAGCTTAAGTTCCCAGAAACAATTTCTGTACAGACATTGTCTCCACCAATTCACAGGAAGACCACTAGAAGACTTTCTGACTACATTTTCACACACAGAAGTCTCCTTAAAACAACAAAAACACCAAACAAACCTTCATGAGTGTTTCTGCCCTCTAGATTAGAGCCCTCAACACAAGAAATACCCCAGCAACTGACAAAGTTCTTCTAGGCTACTAACCTGCTCCTAACAGCAGGAAAAGAAAAGTCTCAAAAAACAACAAAACCCAGTCTAGCAACCACCTCCCCTATTACTCACTCACAAAGCACAGGCACTATATTTGTACTACACAGGGACAAAACAAAACAAAACAAAACAAAACAAAACTACACGAACCAAACAGAGGCCCCAGACCCGCAAAGTTACTCACTACATTACTACTACTTTTCTTCACCCACCCTGCCTTTTTAACTTCTTGGGGGTAATGAAGGAAATCAAGGTCAGCTGCTTTTCATGAAAAGTTTCCTCTCATCTCTTTAACCTGCTGCAGTTACTGTCACCTGTTCTTGAATCACAGCATCTAGTGAATAGCAGCTGTGTAGCTGTCATCTCTATCCCCTTCATGGTTTTGCACATCTTGACCAAGTCCTCTCTCAGCTATTCCCTTTTCATACAGAACAGTTCCACCTTCTCCAGCCTTTCCTCAAAAGGGAGCTGCTTGATGTGCTCAAACACTTTAAGTGCCTTCTCTTACATCCCTCACAACAAAGCACAGTAAAGTGGCATCTATGGTTTTTACATTTTTCTTCATGTCTGACCCCATGGTCAACAAACCTCCTCAGAAACTTACAGTTCTGCCAGACAAGGAATGAATGAGACATGAGGTATCACCTAAATATGTCCATAAATGAGTCCTTCTTCCTTTGATAAAATTCTTGCCCCAGGAAATAGAACGTTGTGTTTTGTAGTTACACGGGCTGCACCGAAAGAACGACTGCAGGTGCATGACAGATCTCTCACCTAGGAGAAAAACTGTCTGCTGCTACCCAAATGTACATCACTTAACCCGAAATTACCATTTCACACCTACATGAGCCACAAAGCATGGGATGACCAGTCCTTTGCTGGGATTTATAGCTGTAACACACTGTTATGGGGCTCACCGGTTCAGGTGGAATTAACTGGTGTGTTAGTGTCACTCGTGTGAGGTAATAAGGCCAACAGTTGCCTACAGCCAAGGCAGACCGGTTTGTGCATTTTTCTTGCTTTTATGGGGATCTGTGAGCAGGTTCCAGAGATGTGGCATGCAGATCTGGAAGCGCTGGTTGTCTGGTAACAGTGCAGTTAAATTGGGTACTATACATTTCAGATGATTAGTTCCTTCTGGCATACTGGGAAGGCTAAGGAACTGCAAACCCTATTTAAATAAATTAGTTTGGCTGATTATGACTGCATATCAATTAGGAAGCAAAAGCAGGTAACACTGTCTTGGAATCTGAGTTAAAAGGAAGGTGATACTTGTATTTTACTCCATAAAAACCCTGGAGGGATGTGCATGTACAGCCAAAACAATCAAGGCTGAGGGGAAAACACTTAGAGAACTTGATGTGAATCATCCTGATCCAGAAATCTGCTGGAGAAATTCCTTCCTCTTTTGCCAGACGTGGGCAAATCAGTAGAAAAGCACAAGGAACATAATCCTCAATATAACTTACACATATTGTCCAGTTCAATTAACTGGATTTGCAGAATCACAGATCTGGAATTAATAGTGTAGTACTTCTTATTGATTCTTATGAGCATGATAAAAACTTCACCAGGATGAAAATGCAACAGGGAACCATTGTCTTCCTCCAACATAATCAAGTTCTAACTTAATTCTGATGGATTGAAGGCACTCTACAGCCTCGGAGAAGTATGTCACGTCAAGAGGCATTTCTTGTTCCTCAGCCAGTAAAAATAACTTTGATGACATCACTGACCAAATTAAAAGCAAATTAATTAAATTCCTCTCCTGAAAAATAACATGAAGGTGTCCCTTTGGACAACAAAAGAAGGTTCTTCAAAAGTGCTTTCAAGTATTTATTAGCTCTGTAAAACTTTAACAAAAATTAAGAATGCTTCATATTTATAGCATTTTGTGAATCTTTCTAATTTCCTTTGAATCTGATTTCCTTATCACAACTTCAGATTCCAAGACTCTGAAACTTCCCCAGCACAGAATTTCTTTGTCTGGTATATACTGGGGAACAAGAAATCCCTGTTTCAGTATTTTGCTGTATACCTTATACACTTTGGAATTATAATCATAGATATATTGGATATGCAAAGGAACTGAATTTATTCAATTCTTACCTAATATGAATTGGAATTTACTTTGCCTATAAATAACTAAACCTTTTGACACAATAGTGTAAATAGAGTTGATTTTGGGACATTTAACTTCAGAACTTCATTTTTAGAGCTCAGTATTTACCCTAAGCCAAGGGCCACCATTAGCTTGTCGGGCTTCAGTACCACCTATGAAAGCTTAACACTATTTAATGTTAACTGGACATCCAAAGGGGTGTGAAGTTTGAGAAACGTTAATGATTTGTTCTGTATGTGAGAAACAGCAGACCTCTTAAAAGGCTCTATATATATATATATATAAAAATTACATCCCAAATAAAATGGATTAACTTGAATGAAAGTAAAGTTCCATTTTCTTTTGCAAGTTATCTCGACTGGAATGGAAATCAATTTAAAGCTTATGTTAATTTTTCTTACCATGCCATTTCATTAACCTATCATTCCAATTTCATTAACTTTTTTGTTTTGTCTGGCAAAGCTTAACTTGTATTAAAGCAGTAACTTGATCTGTCAAATCAGAAAGACAATCTGGCACTTCTTGTCCTTTAAAGCTCATCACAAAAACTCCAGCAAATGTCTAAGTCGAAAGAAACAGGGAAAAAATTAGATTTTAGAGTGTGGGAGAGGTAAGGGGCAAATTTCGCTGTTTCAGTGAGCTTGACTGTCTTTTAGCTATAAGCTTACAGGTTTACTGTAAATCGATACATCGTTATTAGATAATAAGCAAGCAGCAGGGAAAAAAAAACCCTAAATCCGCATGTACCCAAACCACAAACACACACACGCAAAACCAATTAGGTAATTAGCGCTTGTATTTAAAGCCTGTCGTGTGCGGTAGGAGAGGTTAAATACGTTGTTAAATTTGCTCTTAGTTAGCCAGGTAGTCGGACGTGGCCCGGAGGAACCTGGTGCGGGAGAAGGTATTCCTACCCACGGCTCGGGGTTGGAACCGAAAAGCGGCCGCGCTGGGGCTGATTGGCGGAGGCGGCCCCGGTCCCTCCCGCCAGAGGCGGGCGCAGGGGACCTGCCCTGTGCCGGGAGCTGCCCGCCGTCCCGGCAGCGGGGCAGTGCATGGGGCGGGAGGGCAGCCGAGCCTTTCCCCGGACGCGGGGGCGAGCGGCAGCGCCGGTGCATGCGGTGGGGCGGAGCGGGGGTAGCCCGGAGTGATGCGAAGTTGAGGGAGGACGGAGCGAGGGAGCCTCCTCTGCTCGCAGGGCAGCCCAGCCCCGCAGCAGGTGCAGCAGAGCCCGGGCGGAGGCACCGGCGGGCCCGGCGCTCTCGGCGCCGCAGCAGCGCCGCAGCCCGGGCCGGGCGGACCCGGCTGAAGGACAAGAGCCCCGAGCGGAGCTGCGGTCGTCGGCTCCTTACCAGAGGCAGCGACGCGGAGGAGCAGCCCTGAAGGGAGAGCGGTGAGGGGCCTCGGCGGTACCGCGGGAGGCCAGGCGGTCCCGGCTGTGGCGCGGAGCAGAGGGTGGGGCGAGGGGGGAGATGAAGAGGGGCTGTCGTTCCATCTCTCTGTTTATCCCAGTCTACCTTCTCTCCTTTCCCTTCTCTCCCCTAGCTCAAGGGGAAGCCTCTGGCCGCCCGTGGCGGAGGTGTAGTGGGGTGAGAGAGAACCGTTCAAGGGTGGGGTGAGAGTCGAAGGGCTGAGGGGAAGAGGTGGGGATGTGGGGGGTAAGAGCCGGAGGGCTGAGGGGAAGAGCCGTGGAGGTGGGGATGAGAACCGGGGAGCTTTGGGAGAGAGAAGGAGCCGCAGCGGAGCCGCGTCGATGCGGTCTCTCCGAGCGAGGGGACGGTGTGACCTGAGGAGGGAGCTGAGGGGTGTGGAGGAGCGCCATGTCCTGAGGGGTGCCAGAAGGACGCGTCCCTTCCCGCCCTTTTCCTGAGGGGCGCTCGGGCGGGGAGACAAGAGGGGCCTGGGGGCGGTGCGCACGGTACCTGCGTGGCGCGGCAGGCGGGCACTCATCGGGCAGGCTCTGGCATGGTCGTCGTCCGGCGCTGCAGCGGCGAGTTCGGGGAAGCCCGGCGGGTGCCGGCGCTGCTCCTTGAGGAAGTTCGAGCGCCGTGAGGGAAGGAAAGGAGCGGGAAGGCTGAGGGGGGGTCCCCGCCCGCGGGGTTCCTCGGCGGCGGCTCTGCAGCCCTGAGGGGGGAGACGCGCGCGCGGGGCTGGGCGCGCGCGGGGCGCTGAGGGGCGGGAGCGGGGGGGACGCGGGAAGTCGCCACTTATTTCGGGCACCAAAAAAGAAAAAATTGAAAAAAACTCGGGCCCCAAATTTCGGCTTGTCTCGGCGGGTCCCCGCTAAGTAGTCAGTGTCGCCGACATTCCCCCCGCGGTGCTGTCAGCGGTGGGGTACCGAGGTGTGTGGGCGCGGAGCCGTCCCCCCCCACCCCCGCCTTGTTGGGTTGCCACCCGGCCGTCGGCTTGGGGACGTGGTGTGAGGGACAAGGTAGACCTGGGATGGCTCCCAGAGCCCCTGGGATGCGGTGCCGTCCCTGGATAACGCCCGAAGGTTCCATCCCGGCCGCCTCCGGAGGAACAGCGTTGCGTAATTGCTGCTGCGCCTCGCGGTCGGGCTGAAAAGGGAGGAAAACGGTCAAGCGTGAACTTTTGGGGCGACACCGCGCTGGAGTCGCGGTGTTTAAGCGGGTATCAAGTGGCATCTTGTCTCTTCTTGCCTGCCTGCCCGTCTGAGCCGTGGAACAATCGTTGGGAATTGCGCAGCCCGTTTTGCATGCTCATCAGAGTTCCCTGGGGATGGACAGCAGGGAGCAACTCTAGTAGTAGGCATCCTTGAAGGTCTCCTCTCCCAAAGAAAACACCTTGAAATTAATGGGTTTTTTTATTTTTAATTTTTGTTTTGTGTTATGACCAAGTAACTTAGATTTTGGGAATAATTTACATGATGTTACTTATGTCCTGCCTTTCACTGCCAACATTTTTCTCACTTAACATTCCCAGTCTGAAGCTGCCTGCCTGCTTTTCCAAGCAACTATCACACAAGGTCACTCAGATTTTTTAGCTGAGCTAGTTTTAAAGCACTGACACTACATAGTGTGCAATTAACCTTTGCTTCACGTTTCCTTGTTTTTGTTCCTTTGTTTCAGTCATTGATCCAGGCTGAACACTGGATACTGCAGTGGCTTCTCTTTTCCAAAAGACCAACCAGTTTGTGCTGGAGTGTTGTGCTCTGAGGCAGTTTTTGTGCTGTTGTGTGACTATTTCAGTTGAAATGCAGGGAAATGAGTATTTGGTTCAAAATGCTCCTGGATTGTCTTTCCTTTGACAAAGTAAAATGTTTGTTTTGCGATGTGTCTGTTAAATGTTGCCATTCAGTGGTGAGAATCAAGTCAGTGTTTTGTGAACTGCAGATTCTCTTTTCTTAGGGTGCTTCTGAACAGTTGGGTTGTTCTGAAGCAGGACTTGGGTGGAGAAACCCATGGGATTAACCAGGGCTGGAGGAGAGGACATCTGAAATGATCCTGTATCCTTCTTGTGTGTGGTGTGATGTCACCTGAGCTCCCAGTCCTGTCCTTGCCCGTGTGAGTGGATTGGAGGGAAGTGACTTGCTGAGTGAGTGCTAATGAAGCAGTGGTTTGGTTTGGGTGGATTGAATTGGTGGCATTTTCAGCTTGGTCCGTGGTGCCTTGCCAGCTTTGTGCTATTGGCCTTCTCTGTACCTCTTGAGACGTGCACAGAGGATATGATTTGCTGGAATACTCTTCCTACCGCTCGAAAAGTGTCCTGAAATAATTAGAAGTGTAACAACGTCTGCCTGACTTGGTTATTTTCAAATTGATGTTCTTGGGCGTGAGATACATTAGTTCTGACTTAAACTGCTGCGTATTTATTGCCCACGGCTACTTTTCCTGCTGCTTTGCGCTTTGGGCTCTTTTGTCCACCTTGCTGTTTCAGTTAGGTTGTTCCTTTCAGAATAGTGCAGGAGTTTAGCTTGGTTCATTCCCTACTGGTCGAGTCCCTTTTCTTTCACTGACAAGAGAAGTACCACTGCAGTATTAAATCCTATTGTGTTTGTGGTGAGATCAAATTCGTGAGACGCTTAGCAAATGAAATAACTTCTCTTCTCCAGCTCTGGACTTTCAACAAATATTTTTATTTCAGTTTGGTTATTACAGAGTCATATTTGTGAAGAGAACAGAACTGTGTTTGAGAAATGCTGATACATGAGAACCATTTGACATCATTCCACCTCTTTTGTTGGTATTTCTAGTCCTCAGAAAAATTTCAGCATGTATTTATCTGTTATTGTTTTAGAAAGGATCTTGGGGCTGAAAACTGACCTTCTGCTACAGCTCCAAGTGTTGGTGAATAGGTATTGTAGAGGGATCTTCTCCCTGTTTTCCAGGAAGTAAATAAAATACACTGGAAGCATTTAATAAGATTCACTGTCCTTCCCCATGGGCAGCTTTGCTGGGAGGCAGTTTCCAAGACTTGAGCCATAAGGTTTCTTGAACCCTTTGATGAATTATTTTTGATCTTTTATGACACTTGGATGGATGGATGCTAAAATGCTCAGGGTGTGAGGTCCTGATATTCCTTGTAAAAAATAAGCATCCAAACAGCTTGTAGCCCAAACTGTGGCTATAAACTGGTTTGTTATGACCATTTCTCTTAAGCAGCAGAGTTTTGGTGCCCATAATTTTGTGTGGGGAAACAAGCATAGCTTTCTTCTTTGCTGGTCTTTCCTCCTATGAATGGATGGTTCAGCTTGGCAAAAAAATAATTAATTTGAGGTTATTTTCCCTTCTTACTCAGTAAATAAAGGAAGAGTTAATGGGAAGTCTTGAGTCAGCCTCTGATTCTGAGCTGGAAGTGAGCCTTGATGCCCTTGCAGAAACAGCATGCTTTAAAAAAAATTCAAATATTAAGGCTGTGCCTCAGTGTATTTAGAGGGAGGTAACAGTGTCAATGTAGAAGCTGGAGGAACTTGCAAGTTGCTTAATTCCAGACTATATTCCACTGCAGAAATTAGCTTCACCAGCAGTCTGGAAAAAGTTAGTTAATTTATTTGTTATACCTAAAGATGAAGTGCATAAGTGTAACCAAAACTTCAAACATCAAATTTAGACATCCAGAATTTTAGATTAAAATGCAGCTGTATGTTTTGTATTTGATTTTTTTGGGGGCTTTGTTGTTTTTCCACAGCCCCCATCCAATTTAAAAGTTGTGTGACTTAAGTCAAACAAATAAGGTGCTTTAATGCCAAGGGCACCAATTCATGACATACATGTTTTACAAAGTATTGCAGAACCTTTCAACTAAAATTAAGTACTAGTTTAAAAAAAAAAAAAACCAAACACAAAAAACCTAGCATGAAGCAAACAAAAAGAGAAACTAGAAGATTTAAAGAAAACCACATGGACAGTACTCACATGTTCTTACTTGTGCTTATTTCTAGCTTTATGTTCAGGACATGATGGTTATCTTGCCAGTTTCATGTTTCAACTGAGAAATACTCAAATTTGAGGCCGAGTGAGGTCTGGTTGACTCTGCAGAGTGAGATTTGGTGAGGTTGGTGCCACTGAAGAGCTGGATTTGGCACAGTCCAAAGTCACCATAGTTCATTTAAAACCTGCATGTTAATGCCAGCAGAGCTTTGTTGGAGAATTGCACCCCTGATGAAGCCTTGCTGGTCCTTAGAAGAACATTATTTCCTGAAACTGAACTTGGAGAGGTGTGTGGTGATGTCTATGGTGCCTGGTTCCTGGGCAGAAAACTTTATCATAAGCAATCAAGCTTAAAATGCTTGTTTGGTCCAAATTTTGGGCAAAACTCCACGTGTGTTTCAGTATCATGTCTGGATAGTGCTTGGGGCATCCATGACTTGTGGGGATAAAAGTAAAATGGAGCTGCTGGTGTCAGTCTTGTGAGGACTTGGGTGGAAATTTGCCCAAGGAGAGTTGATGATTATCTGAATTGATTTTTTTTTTTAAGTTGAGAATCTTGAATAACAGATCGGAGTGTGTAAAATATAGGAGTAAAGCTGTCATATTTCTTCAACCACTCCTAATGATTAGTGATTAATTACTGTGCTTTGTGACACTTTGGTAATTATTTTGCTTGTTTATCAATTAGCTTTATTTTCATGGAAGTACCCTTGAAGATTGGAGTATTCCAAATCATTTTATCTCAGACTATACTTTTATTAGATAATCAGTCCTGCCTTAAGCTGTTTACTGGTGAAATTTCTACAGGTACAGGCTATGAAGTTATTTCTGTTTTAAGCCCCCATCAGGTATTTATCACTGTGTAGTGTTGATGTTGAGGAAGTTTTAGTTGCTTTCCTCAAGTGGAGGAATACCTGGGAAGTGCCATTTTTGGTGGGTGGGAACAAACATGTGCCGATGTAGAACCGCTTGGTGTGTGCCTGGACGGGTTACTGTTAATTTGTTTTGGTTTTACACCCAGATCCTTCTGGGAATTGTAGTCTTGGATAAGGGAACCATTGTTGCCTTGACCCCTTGGATTTATTTTGTCTTTTCCTTAATATTTGTGGGTTAACAGACTGTCCTTCAGTCTCAGACTGTCTTGGAAAACCTACAAGCCCTGTCTCTAGAGCATTCCTTTCTGGAATTATACTCTAGTCTTACTCAACTACTGGTGCTAGAAATTCTCAGGAAGCTGATGTGTATTTCAAAATGTTTATACAGCTACCAAAAAAAAAAAATAGCCCAAAACCTTACTGGAGTGTATTTTGCACCTTTTAGAAGATTGCCAAGTTGATTTCTGACCCCTGCAGCTCTAGTAAGTCATGTGGTATTGATCTTAAAATCAGAATCTCAGGTTAAAACCATACAGGAAAGCTGTTACGCAACTTTTATCCTTACTCTAGGCCCAGACTCTACCAGGAGATAGTTGAAAGCAGGCACTCAAAATACAAATTGTGAAGAATTTGGAAGCAACAGCTGACAACTGAATTTGAAGAAAACCGACCTGTACATTTCAAAACAGAACTTATTAATCAACAGACTGAATAAGCTACATGTTTTTGGCATGTCTGGTGTCGCTGCATTTATTTTAATTGAGCTGAATAAGAGCAAAACATGACGAAACCAAGTGCTTTTACTTTATTCCAAGTTGTATTTCCCACTGCCGAAACCAACCTGGGGTAGTTTCCTTTGTGGTTGTGTTTGTGTGGCTTGTTAAAGTGTGCTTATTTGCTATAGGATGAAGTCAGAAGCGGAACAAAGAAATTCATTGAGTGCTTCTGGGTGTCATGTGATGGCGTGACCAGGGAGAGGTTGTACCAAGCTGAAGCCAGCTGGAGTAAAAAGCAAAGCATCCCCCCAATAATCACTGAAGTTAAGTGAAAATCCCAGTGAAACGGGCTGAAGTTGAAAACTGATCTTGTTTCAGGTCCTCAGGCTTGTTCATGAGACAGAATTCATGCTTGGGTGACAGTGGCATATAACTACAGGCACCAGTGAGTTAGGGTCATAACAAAGGGCACTGCAGTTTCTTCCAGCCCCTTCCTCAGAGGGTCATTATATCAAAGGAAATCCAGTCATTACTTAAAGTGTTGAGAGTCAGAGTGGTTTTTTTTCTTTTTTTTTCCCTTTTTCCATGTTTTTGGCGCTTGATTCAGACACTTTTTCAGCCTGTCTTTTGATGCCAGTGTGAGAGCAAAGACTTGGTGGGCAGCTTTGACCTTTCAGTGGGAGGCATCTTTGTCTTCATCAGCTGCTGTGGCACTGATGCCTCGTCCTCTCTGCAGGTAGAAAGATTCCTTTTATTTCCAGCACTTAGTCCTGTGGTGAGTTACTCTGTTCCTGGGCTCTTCAGGTCACGGTGGTCACACAGCAGGAGCAGAGCTGGTAAAAAACACCTTCACCAGCACTGGTGTCCTGTGGAAATGTGGGATAACCTGCTGGCTTCTCTCTGTTAATACCCCCAGCTCTGATGTCACGGCAGGATTTCTGGCTCTTTCTGGTGCAAAATGGCTGCAGCAGGTCGAGAAACTTAGGGTTTCAGGTCTGGGGACCTACATGGAGGAAAGGTCTCCAGGAGCTGAGGGGATTTTGTCCAGGGACTTGAACGTTGTTGCCGAAATACGCGTAATTTATCAGGAGAGGTTCTCACGTCGCGTTGGACGAAGCAGACAAATCTCCCCACCGGGAGTACGAGTATCTGGCCTGCAAACAGATGGCTCTTGGCTGCGTGCAGGGAGCAGTTGGCTCTCCAAGGTGCCGGGGGTGGGATAACCACGGGCAACGGGGAGCGGAGCTGGATAATGGAGAGCGGCAATGCGGAGAAATCCGAGCCGCCGGCACTCGCAGTCGGGTTGCCCTCGGTGGAAGGCACGGGGGTTTTAGAGCAATTTGTGAGTGTCCTTTGCTAATCCTCACTCTGTCAAGTGTTACAAATTATAGAGATGTTGAAACGCCCCGTTTGAGATGGCTGGTGCAAAACAGGACAAAAAGGACCGGCTGTTCCTGCTCTATTTGTTTTTATTTGGGTTATTAAAATGACTCAAGAATGTCTCTTGATTTGTTTTGACTACCTTACCTGGTTGGTCTACAGAGGTTAATGTTTGACAGGTTTTAACATCTTGATGAAACTCAATTCCATGCAGTTAGTTGGGCTGAACTTGGAAAATGGATACTTGTAAAACACTGACCTTCAATACAGTTTATGTTTTTATTGTGTGTTGTTTGCTCAGTTTTAGTGTATAGAGTGTTAAGGAGCGTAGGTCACGTGGAATGGAAGGTGCCTTTGCCCTGGTGGGACTTAGTTCACGTTATGGAAATATTTAATTAGACTGGAATCCTTTACTCTCAGGGAAATCAGATCCTGGCTTATAGGGTCACTACTGCAGAATTAGGACCCCAAAGCATGCAGGCCTTGCTTGGGTTTATAAGGGACTCGATTAAAAGTTCAAATTATTGCTATTAATTGATTTGGACCTCGTGAGTAGGTTTAGAATATAACCATAACGATAATATTTGTAAATACTTAATCTTTTTAGATGTGATGAGTCTTTTCAGAAGTTTCGGACAGTTTTCTGTAGCTGTGAAGAATCACAGAGCACTTGCTTCCAAAAGCAAGAGTGAAGTGTTGCCAGGAGTGTTTGGCCACTTCAAGTCATCCTAGTAGAACAGAATGAGAGTTGTGTTCCCATGTAAATTTTGAAGGATCCACCTGCTAGCATGCTTATTGAAAAGATTTTGTGTATAAACTGTGGAACCTGTGCTTTGAGGAAGCGCCTCCTCTGCCATGCTACCTGCGAAGTGAGGATTTCTAAAATCCTTTTTGTACCATGGTTGAGTACAAAAGCATGGGGAAAACCCTTCAGAGTTTGGTGAAACCCGTTGCACATACAGTAAGCGGTACTAAAAGTGATTTTATAAGTTGCATATCCTTTTGACTCCCTCTTAGTAGCTCCTTTTCTGTCTGCATAGCTGACAGAGGATTGCAGTCACCTTGTAATGCCTACAGATCTTCCTCTTTTGTCTGGGGATGGGATGTTTTTTGTACTCATTGAAATGCTCCAATCACTGGATAGAAGATGTTGTTTGGGAGACTGTACCAAGTAAATGCAAAAGCCTGCTCTTGTCGATACACGTGTCTTACTAATTTCTTAATTTATTCATTTAGTTGGAAAAGGAGCCTGTGGTTGAAAGCCAGATCACACTACTCATCTAAAACATTGCAACACAGAATTGCAGTCACAGCACGCACTGTGCCTCAGCAATTAGTAACAGGATGTGCGATAGGGAAAATTTGAGGACATAAATCCAAAGGTTGTACAATACCTGGTACCAGAGTCTCTTCCCAGTGAAGTTCCTGGTTTGTTGCTCTGAGACTCTGCACGTTTCTGCATTTTTGATGCTTTTTTGCTGCTTTTCAGCATGTGGGTCGCTTAGTACCAAGTGTTTCCTGGTTTTCAACTGCAGTTTGCTGCCTGAAGTCTGCTTGGTTTACTGTAATGCTCCTAAAGGATTAGGGGAATAGTAGTCTGGGTTTCCTCTGCAATATGTATAGCAGAGCAAACAGTATTATGGGTTAAGCACATGTGTTACAGTCCCCAGATTGATGGAATGGTTAAGGAGGCACATTTTAGCTTGAAGATCACGGTCTTTCTTACTGTCATCTGTTGTGCCAGTAGTTAAAACCTTCCTGTCTCCATGATGAAATTATTTTCTGAGATTCATTGTCAGACCTTGTTTGGTCAGTGCATTTCCTCATGTAGGCAGCATTTCTGGGTGCTTGGCAAAAAAACACTGGTGTGGACTGCTCTTTAATCTTAAAATGTTGGGTGGGGGGAAATGTGAAAAATTAGAGATATTGAAGGATGTGTAAAAGGCAAGTTTTTTCTTTTCTTTGATGGCTCTTCCACAGTTAGGCATCAGTGCACGTCATGCATATTTGTGTGTACATGTATATTTTGTCTTGAGTATCAACTGCATGCATTTGGCTGACACAGCTAAGATTGAGGTTGAGCATCAGTATATTTAGCCTAGAATGATCCTGTGCTGGTATTAGTGAAACCTTCCCTTTGTCTGGAAGTATTTTCTTGGTCTTTCAGCACTATGCTTTAACTGCAAGTGCCTTGTGTTAGTCATTCCTGGCTATCTTGGGCTTGATAAAAGGCTTTGCTTACAGGGCCTTTGGTCGTGCAACCTGGGTTGTAGGGCTTGGCTCTGTGTTTGTATAACTGAGGTGTTCACAAGCCTCTGGAGGATGAGTACCACATTTTACCTGTAAAACTCTTTTTAATAGCAGCTAAAGCAAACAGAACTGTACATGGAGTGAGTTGGTGTCAGTGGGGTTTGGAGTGGGCAGGGCTGGAGCGGCAGTGAATTGGGTAATGTCAGCTAACAATCTGAGGTCAGTGGTTGGTTCTTTCCCTGTTTTAATGCTTCCTTTTTATTAGGAGCAGTAGTAAACCACAGTCAGCAGCTGCTTAGGTTGGATTTCTTGCTTTTTTTCCCAGAGGCAGTTTGTAGCGAACTCCGTGAGCAGTTGTTCTTCAGCTTCCCTCAGCGTTTCTCTTGCTGTGCTTTCAACCACGTGTCTCTCGCAACAGCTACAGTACATCTGATCTAAAGAGGATTAAACACCCTGTTTGTCTGTGGTGAAGGCTGCAGTTGGGCATGGTAGGGGTGGGATTGGCTCCTGAGGTGATGCTGCCCTGCTCATGGTGCCAGTTTTTGACCTCAGGTGGGGTAATTCAGGTCAGATATGCCTTAGTGGGAGAACAGGAACTGGCTCTGGAGCCTGGCATGGGTGGTTGCTGTACGTAACTGAGAACTGGTCAAGGGCCCTCTACCTGTGTGGAAACTGCATCAGATCTGCAGTTTTTAATATAAGTGTAGTTGCTAATTAAATGCGTCTTTCGGGGAAAAATTTCTGCCTTTTTTGTTCCAATTGGTTCAGACACTGATGTGAAGTTGTGGGGAGTTGAGCAGAGTTTCTGTTCTTCCTTATAAAATACTGAATTTTGTGCTGTGAGGTGTAGTAGAGGGTGTGGGACAATAGTGAGAGGAAGATGAAGGAATAAATCTGCTTGTTACCACAATTGTGGCAATTTGCAGTACGCAGGCTTCGCTGAAATGCATGAAAGTCTCATGTTTCTCCTTTTTAATCAATCATAATGTTCCTGGGATGCACAGATTAGCTTTCTGTTTGGGCATAGTTATTTCATTGCTAATTTGCTCGCAGATTTGGCCTTGCAGAGGTGGCAGCCTGTTCCTTTAACCTGTGCTGTCTCTGTGAAATGGTAATGAGTAATTTGAGCCCTTTGGGTAAGGTGAGAGTGATCAGCAGCTCAGAGATTGCTCCTTTGCTGTCAGAAGAGCGCTGCTGTTTGGGATGAAGGGCACCTTTCCAGGCAGAGGAAACTCGGGAGCTCAAACTGCCCAGGTAAACTCAACAAACCTTAAAGAAAGGCTGAATGGAAGGGAGGAACTTAAGAAAGCAAATAGCATCCCTGAACTCAGGCTCTGTAAAACTTCCTTTGCTGCTTTTGAAGTCAGGACTGTTCTTGGTTAGTGAATAAAAAGGACTCTTTATATCCTTAGGTGTTAAGTGCCTAAGAACTGTTTCATCTTTTGAGTAGTGGTAGGTATGGGAGTAGTTTGCATTCTAGTAGGCTGTGCTGGATGGAGGTGACTGAGGGGCTCTTCTGCTTCTGGATCTCTCTTCGGTGGAGGAAAACATGGGCAATGGTATTGCTGGGTTGAGAATAGCTACTTCTGAGTGTCAGAAATAGCAGCTAGACAGCCAGGGGTGTAAAGCAGAAAAAACCCCTCAGATGTGCCAAAAAGTTCTGTTAGCAGTGATTAGCAGATTAAGGATTGGCAGCAAATCTAAATGTAACCTTGGGTACATCTTCCAGGACTGTAATTGACTGTTGCACCAATTACTAATTGGAATGTATCTAAAATAATTTAAGTTTGATGTTTATGTACATGACATTAAGACTTAATGTTTAAATGATTATTTTAAAGTTCCACTAGCACGACACTTATTTCAATGCCATTCATTTCATTTCCACATTGTCCAACCTTCTGGTGTCACACCTTTGTGAAGGAAGTGGAGGGGGTGGAAAATCCTCCTCTTTTTTTCTTCTGGAAGTCATTATTTTCTCTATAGTCACACTTCCTGTTGTAGGTCCTGCTTGGTCCTTCTGGGTGAATGGAAAAACACTTCCTTGAAACCAATAAATCATGATTGAGAAGTGTTTTGGTTGGCTGAAAACCTCTCCAACAACCTGACTGTCAGGAGTGTGCTTGATTTTCTGCAACCCTTCAAAACTCATACTTTCTCTTTCATTTGAAAACCCCCACATGCAGGTCATTAAACCTACTCCAACAGCTACTCATAAAGTTAATGTTTAACTCCATGATATGCCTTTAACTTTTTCTTGCTGTGCTCCAATAGGAGAACCCTTTCCAATCAGCAGCTGGTTTCACTACTATAAAGCTGCTCTGCATCTGGTTCTTCTCCATATCCTTGTTTTTAGGGCTTTTGGGCTGAAAGGAGGGGCTTCGATTCAATGATCATTTTGTGGGTGTTGTTTGGATGGGGGTTATGTTATGTTTTGGGGATTTTTTTAAAATGTTAGCCAATCTGGATTTTCCTTTTTGCCCTCTGCCATAAAAGGATGTTGCATGCCAGCTCAAATGCCGAAACAGTCTTGTTTAATGGAGGCCAACCCTAACAAGGACTTAAGATAGAGGTACAAAATGGTTTTATATTGTTAACCGTCCTGGAGAAGTGTGTGATTCTGTGTCTCTGGGCTTCTCGTTCCTCTTTTCTGTCAGGACACCTGGCAATTCCTTTTTGTGCTCCTGGTGTGCAGAAAAGGAGGGCAATTGCATTGGACGTTGATCCTTTTTATTTGTTTTGGCAAGTGATTTGTTCTGGGAGTTGACTGCGGGAGTGTGGCTGGGAGTCAGTAGGAAGAACCCCTGAGAGTTGTGATCAGCTGGCTTCCAGCTGAGCACCACCCTGGCATTGTCCAGTAAAGCCTTCTGTGCCTGGGCACTGCTTGCTGCTTCGGGAGATGAGCTGAATTGGAAACTCCCACTGGAATAGGCAAGTCTGTCCCTTTGGGAATACCTGCTGTGGTGGGGGAGCTCATGGCTGAGGGCAGCTTGGGAGCAGGGGAGTGTCTGGGAGAGAACCTGGAGCTGAGCTTGGGTGGCTGTGTTGATGCCCTGCTGATGGCACCGGGCACCCACCCATTCCCCAGTTCCCAGTGTGCCAAATGGGAATTAGGCTCATGATTAATTGGCTTACAGAGTGCTGTTACCTATTGCCCTTGTTCCTGCAGAATTCAAAGCTGAGCTCCCTGCTTCTGTCTGGCCGGGGCATGAAATGATGAGGCTGCAGGTTCCTGCCAGAAGTTCAGTAGAAGGTCAATGCGATTTTTTTCCCAGTAAAAATGTCACTTAAATCTGCATTTCTCTAACAGCATCATGTGTTTAATGTCTCTATGACTTGGCAGATCCTGTGCATATATTTTCCAGCTCCCATGGAAGGTGCTTGTGTTCAAGAGGGGAGTTGCATAATAGGTTTTTGAGAAGTGATTATTGTTTTACCAGTTCTGAAGATGCCACAAGGTGCAGACTGCCAGGGAAGTGTGTTGTGTCATCTCTTGACACTGATTCGCTGCAAGAGAATAAAAAAATCATGTTTGGTAAATGGTTTTAGTTGTATTGCCAGGTTTTCATGTTAGTATTTGTAACGCCTTCACAAGGAGTAAAATGTCTGATGTGATTCCCGTTTAAAACTTGGCTGCCAGGTAAGTGTGGGGAGGGGAAGCAAAGGGGAAATGCTGTCGGCATCGTAGGGAAGGATGGCTGTAGATCCAGTGGCTCTTGGTGGCATGTGTGTCACCCTAGCCGTGGAAAATATCCCTTAGGGCTAAGGATTGTCTCTTCTGTGCTGTGCTCTAGGCCTCGGATCAGGAGATGGAAGTAGAGCCGGCCTGTGGCAACGTGCTGGATCATGATGAGCCCTTAGGCTCCTGTAACCTTTGATTTCTGCTGCTGATAGGAACATGACTGAGTTTCCCAGTCCTGCACCTCCATTCATGGTTTTGTAATATCGCTCTTGTTGACAGGAGCAGTAACTCAATACCGTGGGAATGCTTCTAGCGTGGGGAGATGGAATCAATAATGGAATTTTTCTGAGTTGGATTAATCATTTTCCTTGGGAGACCTAACTGCTGTCTACAACTACCTGGAGGGGACACCCTTCAGATAACTTAGTACAGAGTAATGTAACTCTGAAATGTTTTCTGAGTAATGTAACTCAGAACAACCCTTAAATTTTTACATCGTAAGCGTATAGGAATATAGTAATTTATAAGTAGCTGTATAAAGTAAGAGATGCTCTATTTGTTAGCTGCTAACCCATGTAAGATTAAGTAAGGAAAAGTCCTGAGCAATCTGTTTTAGGAGGGTTATATGACAATAGCAGGGAGACAGCAAGGACCAAGCAGTGTTATCTCTTGTTCTTATTTATAAAGGACACTGCAACAGACTCAGGCTTCCACGTGGATCGGTTTGGCAGGAGGAGAAGAGCAGCTTGTTTGGTTTGGCTTGTACTCATTTCTCTGTCCTAGGAGGGTGATGGTGACTGAGGAGTTTCTGACATGTCCTCATTGTGCTTTGAAGGCACTTTGCTTTCCTCTGCTGCGTACAACATTTTAAATCAGCCAACCACGTGTAACAAGTATTTCTTCCTTTCCTGCTGTCAGGAGCTGTGCATTTAGGGTGGCAGTGGGGTTTTTCAGTGTAGGTAGAGCTGGTGTTCAAGTAGGTGTTTAAGTGCTGATTTAAGTAGGTTCAGAATCTAGTACCTGTTGAAGTGCTTCAGTGGAAGTTGTGTTCATGTGTGCAGTACTAACTCCTGTTATTCAAGTCCTTCTTATAACCAGAATGCCATTTTTGGAAGCTCAAAGTTGGCTCTTAGTCAACAGTAGCATCTTCCTGCCTGATGTTTTTGCTTTCCACCCTTATGTGTCTGGTCAGCATGGATACTCAAGAAAAACATGGCATGAATTTAAGTGTCCTTTCAGGAGGAAAAAAGCCCTGTATCTTCTCTATCCTGGCAGCTTACATGACAACAAAACCCTAGAAAATACTGTGCTGAAATCAGAGTAGAGAGCTGCAGCTTGAAGGAGGACAACTTGAAGTGCTCATAACCGTGCAAAAGAAAGGGTGGTGGGCTTAAACTGCCAAATGTAGTCCTTTTGTCTGGGATGTAATGCTCTTATTTCTCCTTTCAGCTATGAAGCCGTACGCTCCAGCCTTCATTCTCCTGTGGAGTGCTGTCGGGATAGCGAGGGCTGCCAAAATCGTTGTTGTGCCGCCAATTATGTTTGAAAGCCATCTTTATATTTTCAAGACTCTGGCCTCAGCCTTGCATGACCAAGGTCACCAGACAGTGTTTCTCCTCTCTGAGGGCAGAGAGATTCCTCCATCTAATCACTACAGACTTCAGCGCTACCCAGGGATCTTTAACAGCAGCACCTCAGATGATTTCCTCCAGTCCAAGATGAGGAGTATCTTCTCGGGGAGACTGACTGCCCTCGAACTGTTCGATATCCTGGACCACTATTCCAAGAACTGCGACATGATCGTCGGCAACCGAGACCTCATGCGTGCCCTCAAACAGGAAAAATTTGACCTGCTCCTGGTAGATCCCAATGAGATGTGTGGATTTGTTATAGCCCATCTTTTGGGGGTTAAATACGCCGTGTTTTCCACCGGCCTCTGGTATCCAGCAGAAGTGGGCGCTCCAGCTCCCCTCTCCTATGTTCCAGAATTTAACTCGCTGCTCACAGATCACATGAACCTATTCGAGAGGATTAAAAATACTGTTGTTTATCTTATTTCAAGGTTTGGAGTCAGTTTTTTGGTTCTGCCAAAATACGAAAGGATAATGCAGAAACACAAGGTTCTTCCAGAACGTTCCATGTACGACTTGGTCCACGGATCCAGCCTGTGGATGCTTTGTACTGATGTAGCGCTGGAGTTCCCGAGACCGACGCTACCCAACGTTGTTTATGTGGGAGGAATCCTAACGAAGCCGGCCAGCCCCCTGCCAGAAGTAAGGTTTGCTGAGTTTTACAGTGATTTCTGTGGTTTCTGCTTGACCTCATGTAAGGAGGGGCAGGTTTTAAGCAGCGATTTTCAGATGTTCTGCTGTTGGTTGGTGAAACGTTCCCTGGAAGTCACTTTGAGCGGTGCTGAGGGGAACTGTGGGTCACAAATTCAACAAAATGAGGCATTTTTGTGTGGTTCAAGTGTTTTGCTTTTGAGTGAGGTGCTTAATGCTGCACTAGAGGTGAAAGACGGTGCATTCTGTCTTGGAAATCACATCAGTAGCTTTTAGCCAAACTAAAAATGGTCTGAAATGAGCATAGGGTAGAATTCATGGATACTGTATATGCTTAAAGAAGCCTGGTAGGTTACACCTAGGTAATTTCATGCTGTGGGTGTTTTTGTGGTATTTCTGTGCCTCCCTTAGGTTTGATAGTGACCAAGACAATGTGTACATGAACATGAAAATGCTGTACCAAGTGAGAAATGGAGATGAGTTGACACCAACAGCACCATGGCTGTGCTCAGATCCCAATTTTTACTGTGCACGTGCAGGACATCAGGGTCTGAACTTCAGACTGAAACAGTGATAGTGACTGGACTGACTCCAGAAATCCTGGCTGCACAGATTAATTATTAAGTTTGATTACTTCAGTGATCTTTGATATGTTATACCTAAGAATGCCTCTGTTGAGCAGTACAGTGGGGAGCGACAGGCAGAACCATCTCGCAGAAAACCATGTCATTTATGCTTCTGTTTGTGTGCATAAACAAACAGTTCTTGAATTGGAGGTGATTTTTAATGGATGCTTTTGGCTGGATGATGAAAAGGGCTAGGTAGACCTGCAGTGCTCAACAGTTTGCTTTGTTAAGTGGCTCTTTGAGGCTTTGCTTTTTGTGTGAAAAGTGCTGTTATTTCCTTTTTCAGTAAGCACAAAAAGGTGTTGGAGTAATCAGTTTGGGCGATAGGTTAACGTTGTCTGTGTTGTCTTAGGGTGTTCAGTGTAACAGGAGAGTGACAGTGACCTTGAAACAGTCCTGTAGGTCAAGTAAATGGTGGCAAATATTTCTTACAATGGGAGAAAAAAACTACCTATAATTATTTGTGAGCTGACATGTTATTTACCTTCTTAGTTTTATCAGTCAATGCATCCTTAGTGTTCAAAACATGAGTTCTCACTGTATGTGAGAGGGACCAAGTGAGCACATTCCTCCTTTATCCTGTAATGTATCCATGCCTAAACTGTTCCCTATCCCTGTGGTGTATCCTGTAGGTAAATTATTGGGCAATCAGTTTGTGTTTTGTGAGCAATGGGATGAAAGTCAAATCTGTCCCTCTGTCCTGGCAGATGAAAACTGCGAGTGCAGATAGCGAGTGCTGCGGCTGTTCTCTGCTCTTGCTGCATCTCCAAGGCAGCAGCCTTGGCCAATTTATTTTCTGCAGCTTCTAGTTTGGTGCATTAGGGTGAGCCAGAAGGAGAAGCTAGTTCATGTTTCTGTGCTGGGCTGGAACTGGTGATGCTTCAGCAGCTCCCTCAAGTAATTTTCTTGTCTGTGGACGCTGATTAGAAAAAGGGAGTGTGTAGATGGGCACAGTAACTACGATTTGCCCACTAAAGCTGTTATTACAAGTTTTTCTGGTTTCTTGAATGCACCAAAACTGCTTATAAGTAGCCTAGTCCGCTTCACTGGACAAGTACTGGGGGGGAAAAAAAAAATCAGGGTTGTTCTTTAAAGTCCAAAATAGCAGAGCAGGTTGCCTGGGCACCTCAGTGGTGGCACCCCTGTGTTGTTTCCTTCTTTCCCCCCTCACCAAAAATAACCAAGTAGTTTGCTTAACCGTGATAGAATGCCTATGCATAAGTTTCAAGTTCTTTGTGTTAATAGGCAGCATCTTGAAAATCAGAGGTGCAAAGTGACAATTAAGAACTCAATGAGGAGATAAAGGTCAAGATTTTATAAGGTGTCACAGGTGGCCATTCCTTCATCCCAGGGCATGGGGTAGTAGCTCTGTTTTGTGGCTGCTCAGATTCTGCACCTGTTCCTTGAACTTCTTGAAAGAAAAGTTCGAAAAGCTCAGCTTTAAAGGTAGCACGTAGCAGTGGGTGCTGAATATTCATGTCATGTAACAGCGTGTATGTGTGAGGGGAAACAAACTCGGCCCAGCTTTGCTGGTCATCTGTGTTAATATTATATGTTTTACCTATATGTATGTGTAGATATACATAACCTGACCCAGCTTTGCTGTCCCATCTGCATTAATATTTGGCTCCTGGGGCACATCCTCCCTGCTGATCCTGCAGCTCGCTTGTGTCAAGCATGATGTTCAGCCGCTGCCGAGCTCTGTAGCAATTACGCTGCAGCCCCCGGCTGTGGCGCACAAGCTGCGAGCGTGTCTTTGGCTCTCAGCTCGCCCGGATGCCTCGGGAAGGCTCGGATCCCGCTCCCGGTGTCGGGCTGCGCTTGGCGCAGTGTCCCTGGGGAAGTCGCAGTGACCGGCGTGCCAGGGAGGGGGAGCCGGCGGCGAGAGCAGCGGGTCCTTTGGAGGTCACGGCTCTGCCCGGCTCCCTGCGGTGCCTTGCGGCTCCCTCCTCGGCAGGGCAGGGTCAGCCTCACCTGGGCAGACAGCGGCTGAAGTGCCCGGGCACGGCGCATTCCCCCTTGGGATCCCTGCTGCGGGTGGGTGAAGCTGAGCCCTCCGTGTCACTCGGCTCTGCCGTGCTGGCAGGGCTGATGGTGGCTTCGCGAAGCTCTGCGTAGGCGATTGTGGCTGTCTTCTGTGAGAGCCAGCGTGACGTTTTCACTGGTTAGAACTGGGTTTAGACAGTGCTCCTTGCTTGCTTGCTTGCTGTGCTGCTCAGCAAAAGACGAGGAGATGGTGAAGGTGACTTAACCCACGGGCATGTGGAATTTTATTAGCTTATTTATGGGTGCAGAGTCCAGGATTTGTATAAATAACTCATAAACGTGTATGCTGAGTTATAGAGAGGACAGTGTGAACAAAATTAGCCTTAAAAGATGGAAAGCCTAGAGGCAGACTGGCTATCAAGCCCTTAAGGTCATCAATGACTTCAGCTACTGAGGGTATGGTGTTCCCTGGCAGAATTTTCCAGATAACTGTCATTGGCCATTAGGAAAATCACTGGCTGCTCTGCTCTTCCTCACTATGCTTCTCCAGAGAAACCTGAATGGAGCTGGCTTTATTCAAGGGACACCCTTTTTAAGCACCAACAGGGAAACCTCTGGGGTTTGTACCTTGTGACCAGGTTTGATGTGTACTAGGCATTAATCAGCCTGATAAAATACATCGCTGCATCAGGGCAGGAAGCCGTGGGGTGCTACAAGCAGCTGCCTGGGGAAATACTCAGTCCATGAGTAAACTGAATTTATGCTGCAGAGGAGGGTTGTTCTCATTTTGGAGTAATAAGTTGTCCTTACACCCACAGCTGTCAACAGATAATTACAGCAACTTCCTCGCTCCTCCGTGGACATGTCTTATCTGAGCTCGTTATTATACAGATGAAAGCCTATGCAGCAAATTGGTGGCTTTGAAATATCTTCACTGAAAAGTATTTTGTTGGGTTTGTTTGGTTTTCTGGGGTTTTTTTCCTTTTTTTTTTCTTCTTCCTGAGCCTTGCTGACAGCTATAAATTTACTAGGTTTGTTAGCTGATACTGATATTTGTATTGAAGAAGAGGTGGGAGACTTGAGAGATGTTTTATTCCTTAAACTTGGCTTTTCTCTTTCATTCAGATTCAAGGACACATCTATAAGCCCTTGCAGGCTGTAGCAGTAGATTTTGTTCTTGGTGTAGCATCATCGTTTCAGTATTATTTTTAAGGTCTGGGGAATGGTTCTTACAGACCTGTTTGGACAGTAAATTCCTGGTGATGTGAAGCAATTCTAGAGCTGTTCTAAAATGCATGTGGCTGTAAGCTGGAGAGGCAAAAAGTCTTTGAAGGATGATGCAGCATTGTGTAAATTCCGTAGTGAGCTGTATGATCATGTGTTTTGCTTCTGAGATATATTTTAGATCAAGCTTATTCATCCTCCCCAGAATTTGATGCTTTGATCCACAGACAAGGGTTGTGTGAGCTCTCCAGGTACCCACAGTCCTAAAACTCTAGTGTCTGGTCTCAGCTGCTCCAGTAGGACTGGGATGGTGACCCATGTCTGTTGTGCTGTACTGCTGCATTTGAAATTGGGGAAGAAATGTGACTCAGCAGCTGTCTGTTTAGCCCAGGACACGGGGAGAAAGGTGCAGGGCTGATTTTGGAGGTTGGTGAAGCATCCCCAGTTCAACTCCTGGGGAAGGCAGGTCCTACATGAAGCTGGCATCCCATGAGCTGGCAAAGGAGTACCAAACCTTCAGTGAGCCTGTGCTCTGCTTTACCAAAAAACAAGCTTACTTGGTTCATGGATTACAGTCCAGGGTGGTTATTTGTTGAGTTCAAGCAGTTGTTGGTGTTGGGGATGGAAAATAAAAGTTCCAGACCTTAGATGTCGGGTAGGTCAGATGATCAAAGCTAAAAGCAAGAGAAGGTACTTGGTTGTTTTTATTCATACTGCAAAAAAAAAACCAAACCCAAAACCAACATTTTAATAAGCTGCTGCTGTGAGTAGGCTTTGTGGTTTTAAATATTCTAATTTATTGTGTTGGTATTGGAACCCACAAACTAACAAGATTTATTAATTCTGGTAACATGCAGTGGTTTAACTGAGTGCCTCTTCCAGGTTTTGAGGAATGACCTCTACAGAGGACAAATAATGAGCCAGTGTTTTTCCCACATTTCTCTGATTTATAACATTATACAGAAGATAGGAATTTATTTCAAATGGCATTGTTTTATTTCCTGGGGCGTTTGGAACATCCCTGAGTTTGGGTACCATATTCCTAAAATTTGGGATCTTGGGATGTGCTCAAAACTTGACATTTACAAGTAGCAAGCCTAATTATTAATATTACTGACTTGGGGAAAAAAATACATCTTAAGACAGCTTTTCAGATGTCCTAGTTGCTTAAAGGTGAAGTGGATAATTTGTTTATGACTGATACTTTGATTTGGGGGGGGATGAGGTGTCTTCAGCCAAGTGCTTTGTGAGGAGACATCTTCCTGAGCCTTCCCAGGCTGTTGATGGGGGGAATTCTGCAGGCAGCGCGTTCTGCTGCTCACCCTGACCAAGGGGAGTCTGGGTGAAGGATGTGGGACTTACACAGGCTCAGAAGCCAGCTGATTTTTGGCTTTTCAGAGAAATGGTGGTGACTAATGGCTTATAAAAGTACATAGGTGTTGTGTATGTAAATATGTATATATACACACACTTTACATGTACTTATAAATCTGTAAAAAAAGAGAAGGGAGGAAGTAAAACCCAGGATGAAAGACAAGCTATTATATCTGAACAGGAAAATGAAGAAGAAATTGCAATTATTAGATTAAAGGATTTAGAGCTGCAGGTTAGAATTCTGTCTCTTGGCATCCACACAGTGCAAGTCTCATACTAGAACAGCAGCAGACAAAATTTCCCACCTAAATGAGATTGTCATGTGGATTCATGGGTGGGGTGTATGTCAGTATCTGTAATAGAGGCCCCTATTTAAAATTCAGCTTCCTGTCAATTTTCTTCTTACCTGTATGAACAGCAATTTAATTTGACTTTGCTTCCTAGACAGAGTAAGTAAAAACTGTCTCAGTACTTAATACTGGTTTTTTCCTAACTCCTGTGGAGGTTTTCGCTCTGTATGGAGCAACTGAGAGGGTTGGTAAAACCTTGGTTTGCATTTCCTTTTGACAATCATCAACTTTTCTGTGCATGTTGGCAAGCTCATGCTTAGGAAGGAGGTTTTTTTGGGTACGTTTTAACAGCATGTTGCCTGTGGGGTAATGCCAGCAAGGTTTTGAATTGGAAGCCTGGGTTTGAGGATCCCTCTGCTGCACCCGCTACTCTCTGCAGTGATTTTAATAACCTCTCCTGAAGGGCAAGCTCCTCGTTTTCCACTCCTCCCATTCATTTGAAAGGCAAGGTTGCTTTCCCAGGGTGCTTGCCAGAGGTCTGGTGAGTAATGGATTTTTGCATCAGGCAAGTCCTTGCGTGGCACTTTTCCTGCTTGACCTCTAGCTCTGGGTAGAGCGTGTTCCCGGAGCTTCACTGGATATGCCTGCAGCTCTAGAGGGAGCTCAGGTATGGGAGCAAAGCCTTTGGGGGACTGCATTTCCTAGCTCTGGTTTGAAGTGTGAACTATCTTCCTCTTCAAGTTTAAATGGACTTGAACTCTCTGTCCCTGTTGGATGCTAAATGGGAAAAGGCAGTCAAGGTCTGGGATAAGAAAATACATTTTAGGCACTGGAAAGCCTTGTAAGGTTTGAAAGACTGATTTGTTACTTTTTTTACACCCTGTGTGTTTTGGAGAAGGCAGATACAGTGTGTGTGTATATATATGAACCTCAAATAATCAGTGAGAAATGAGAAAGGAAAAAGTTGTCTGTATTTCAGCAGGGCTGAATCTGTGTCTAATATTGAAAAACTGAGCAGCATTGTTAGATTAATATGTGGTGACTGTACTTAGTACTGCTTAGGGTTCTGATAGTGGAGATCTTAAGTTTGTTTCCCAGCTGGTAGGAAGTTTCTTTCTTCTTAGCCAGCAAGAAAACAAGGATTTATCTAATGCCACAGTCTGAGTAGCCTTCTTTAATGGGCACAAGGTGTTGTATTTGGAGTTGCCCTACTCTGTGCCAGTATGAATTACAAAACATGAGAAAATTGTGTGGACATTGACTGCATGCCGTGTTTGTATGGTAGCTATCATTAGTAAAGCCCAGGGAAGAGAAAGAACTAACTTGTCTTTAATTCAGAGAAAAATGGGATAGGATCCTGTCCTCATTGGGCACTGGATGTCTGCTTTTAATTGCGCTAAGAACTTAATTAAGATGGATGGTATGGAAAGGAGCAGGTCCTGATAAAAGGGAAGAGCTGCTTCTGCTTGGTAGCTGTAGTTTTTCAAAGGCAGGACTTGAGTCAGTGGAAAATAACCCTTGGAGCGTGCCCAAGGTGTGCCGGGCGACGCGGAGCCGGCGGAAGCGGCTGGATGTGCCTGGAGTCAGGGGGGCAGACTCCATCCTCTGCCTCTTGCCCTCCGTGTTCGCTGGGTGTGCTGTGTCCTTCGCTGCTCTGAGCAAATGAAAACTCCTCGTTTTGGTTCTAGACTGACTTAAAAACTCATGGCAAGGAAATACAAACAGCTGTCTTGGCCTGGAGTGGTAGTTTGTCTGAGTTGGCTGTGGAATTATGCATTTTTATAACTTTTAGGTTATATGATCCTGTTTGTTTTGTGATATAAATGTTGTCTAAGGGTGTCTGTATGACCTTAGACCACCTGTTCTGATATGTTGTGTTAGTAAAATCTGAAATAAAAATCTATTAAGACAGAATTTAAACGTGTCATGTGAGAGAAATACTAATCAGAGGCCGGTGGAGAAGTTTGGGCATTCAAAAACATGGTCTTTATATCTTTGAGTTGATTTATCAGTGAGTGACTCCTTTCTAAAGATGGCTTAATGTGGCTTCTTATTTTAAAATAGATCTGGTTTTGTCTGTTCCATGCAGCATTTTTGTAGGAGAAGTTGCATAGGTTGGCTGTGCTCTGCCTTGGGGAAAGGGTGGTTTGCGACCACGTTGGAAGAACAGGCGTTTGTGCTATTGCACATTTGGATGGAGCAGCTGAACAGGGAAAGCTTCGGATATTACACCCGGTTGTGTTTGTATTTGTGCACTTTGTTTATCTGAAACAAAGCTCAGTATTAGGCACCACTGGTTACTGCCAGCTGGGCCCTCGCTCCCTGCTCACAGCTGTGTGCTGGGCACCGGGGCCTGCGGAGAATGGCTAATTAGAAAACCGGGCAGAACAAAGCCCACACAGTGGGGCTGGCACAATAGCATTCCTGTCTCACATCGGTCAAAAGATGGGGTTTATTTCTTGATTCCTCCCCTCCTCGCTCCTATAGTACAGCACAGATCAATAAGTGCTTCTTCTCCCTGTGCAAGCACTGAGTCCTGTTCTATTCCTCCCAAAAGGCATGCACAGAGCTTACATGGAAACAAAGCAGAGACCTGGCAGGGGTGGGTACAGTGTTCTAAGCAGAGGTCCTTTAAGTTTTTTATACTTTGGTATGCATTTTTTATCATTTTTAACATGACTTCTGTGGAAATGGTAATTAAGAGGTATAAGGTGATATTTGCATTTATTCTTTTTTAACCATTTAAGTGAAAATTTGAATTGGTTGTAGTATGTGCATTAGGGGATCCTATATTGTGAACGTGTATAAACCTGTAACTAGAAGAAACACAAAGCTGAGCTGGAAGATGTCATTGACAATTCAGTTCAGAATGTGAAAGTGCTGCATTAGACTTGCCAGGCCTACACTTATAATGGACATAGTGCACACAAGCTTAGTCGGTGTCTGTTCTGATTCTTTATTAGGATTTCTGTTGCAAGTTTTGCTGTCAAGTTCACCAAGGTTTGGGGGTTACAATTCTTTAAGGTTTGATGGCTGGTTTGGAAGGGAAAAAGCCGAGCTCTGTTTCTAAGTCACCGCTAGGTTTGTCAAGTTGCCTCAGCTGAAAGAAAACCTGAAGATTTCTTCCATTTGGGGGTGAAGGAGAAGGTTAGGTGCTCTCTTCCACTGGAAGAGAGAGCCATTTAAACAAGTGCATGTCCTGATAATATATGTCTTAAGTTTTAATTAAATTCTTAATTCTGTGCTCGGTTGAAGCTTGAGCTGGAGTTTGAGGAAGGCACAGAGCAGCTCATCATGTCACAAACTCCCTCCCCTGGTATTTTTTCTCTAGATTAGACCTCCAAAATGGTCCTTTGCTTGTGTTAAAATCATCCTGAGTTTACAGGAAACCTGAAAATCCTTTCAAGTGGGCAAAAGGAGGTCGCTGTGCTCCAAGCCAGAAGCCGTGAAGTGGTGCCCGATCAGGGAACGCTGATTTTAATGAGGGCAGCTCTAATGAGTCATCCTGACTCAGTGCCTTTTCATACAGAGCGTAATTAGATCGCCAGGGCAGAGCGTGCTGGAGGTCAAAAGTGTAAGTGGATTTAAGGGGAAGAGAGGGGGTGAGTTGATGGGGGATGAACTTGGGTCTCTGAGGGTTTTGTTTTGTGGTTTCCTGGAGGCTGCTGTGGGGAATGTTAGGGCTAATATGGCCCTAGAGAGTGGAAAGGTAGGAAGGGGACTTAAGGCTGCTGAAATTGTAGGCAGACAAAATTGTTCTGTGGCATCAGTGTGTGCTGTTCCAGTGTACAGGCTCTGTGAGCATTGCTCCCAGCTTCTCTTCTGTGAACATTAGGAGTGTACATGCAAGAATTAAATGACACACATAGCCACAGTCACAGTGCTGCTGAGGTAGGTATTCAGTCCCTTTCAGAGATGTGCCTAGAGCACAGCCTGCTCCTTTATCTGCTCTGGGTATCACAGCTACACCTTGTATACTACACAAAGAACAGGCAAAATACAAGAAAATACTGTGGCTTTGTGCCATGGCCTGGCTAATTGTACCAGGATGTTCAGATGTGCCTTAAAACCAAAGGGCTGGCAATGCCACTTATATGGATTCAGTTTCACTTGACCTTTTGTTTAGAAATAACGTGCTAAAAAGTTGTCACAGGAAGGAGTATAAGTTTAAAAAAACCTGAGAATTACAAACACAGGGAGCTCTAAGAGGATGCAGTGTAAGTTTACTGTTTGCCATTGCCTAATTTTTACCCAGCTCCCTACATTTGTAGTGGTCCCCTTGAATCAAGGCTGTGTTAGGCCAGGAATGACCCAGATGTTTGCAGGAAGAACCCTCCTTCTGACAAGTCTGTAGCTGATTTGCTGCAGCCCATGCACAGTAGTGATGTCCAGCATTCCTCTGGGGAAGCAGATGGGGAAGGGGCTGCAGGTCAGAGGACAGCACCATGTGAAACATAAATGAAATCTGGGATAGGAAAGAACCTTTCAGTTGATGTCAAAATACAGCAAGCTGAGATGAAACTTGGTGTCTCCCTGAGGTTGGCACTGGGCAGTTTTGACCCTGAGGAATTATGTGCTCTCTTATATAGCATTCTAAAAGGAAGTCAAAGGACAGCATCAGGTTCCTCTGCTTCTGCTTTGGCCAGGCATCATCCACCTCTGGTCTGGATATTAAGGTTCTGCTGATACAAACAATTTTATTTTGTATTCCACTTATTTTTTTTTAATGTAATCCTGTTTAATATGATGAACAAATCCCGTGCTTTCAGCCTTGATGTCTTGGCTGTCAAGATCTTAAATTCACCTTTGTCCATGTTATGTTCCAGTGAAGCAGTGGGATTGCCTTCAAAGGGAAGGATTACAGAGGCTTGGCTGTGAAACCACCAGAGCAGGTTGCTTGGCTGTTCCACAGCAAAATGCAGAAGTCTGTAGGTGACGTAGTGAAGTTGCTTTTTTTTTTTACATTATTATTCCTCTACATAAAATTCTAAGTACTTAGCAGCTATTTTTTTTGTAGAGCTGGGGGTTTACTGAATGCTGTTTTAGGAATTCTATTACAGGGAAGTGTTTCTACCTCCTCTACGCTTCTGTAATGAAGTATAATTGTTACTGTGCGGATACATGGGCTTGTGAAGTCTCCCAGAATTTCTCATTAAGCACGGAGGAGCAGCGGCATTGGGAGCCAGTTCTCAGCTAGAACAGGCTCACCTCCAGCAGCAGAATAGTGTCTGGCCAGGGAGAGGTAGTCACAGGTAGGACCTTGTGATGCCAGGATGATTGAGGATTATTCTCCATCGCTTTCCACTGATCAGATCGGGGCTGAGTAGACCCCTCTGTGAATTTTCATCTATAAAAACCCAAGTGACACCTGCTATTTATCCTGTTTCCCCACCCATTCCCCACCAGACACCTGGCATTTCTGGGTGCATCCTATCACACCCCGTGTAAGTAGTCTACGTCCAGTCTGTTTACCCTTTCCTTCTGGTCTGAGGGATGTGGCATTGCCAAAGGCCAAACCAGCAAAGGCTCAAATGAAGAGAGCAGGAAGCACCTTTAACTTTTTGTCGCCAGGTCCCTGGTCCCGTTCAGCTTTGGCTTTCCAAAACCCATCCCTGCAAGCTCAAGCAGTGCCTGGATATTCCACCCATCCCTGAATCAAGTGTGATGGGGTTTTTTTTCCCCTTTTTCATCTTTGTTTATCTTCCTGACACCTTTTCTGTCATCTCAGCATGGACCTCTTTGAGCTTGGAGGAAGTGCTGCTGGAACATGCTCTCTCCCAAGCCTGTCTTGCTCGGTCTGTGTCTCACAGGATTCTTCCAAGCAGGTCTCTGAACAGGTTGGAATTAACTTTGTTGAAGCCCTGGAGATGGTGCTGTTGTCTGCCCTGTTGCCTCGGTATCCTGAGCTCCATTTCATGGTCGCTGCAGGCGAGGCTGCCCTCACCTTTGTGTCCCAAGGTTTGAAGTGTTTGGGTATTTGGGAACCAGCTCCAATGCCTCGTTTGTGGCTCCCTGAGCCCCTCTGTCGTGGAGGAGTCAGCAAGGAAGCACTTGTGAAACCTTTAGGAATGTGCCTCTCTGGCTAGCTGAGTGCCCCATGAGCACCAGGGCCTGTCAATTTTAGGATTTACAGAATGGTTTGTCCTAGAGCCCACAAAAAGTTCTTTACTCTTCAGCTTTAAACAGCTGATGGGAAAGACTTCAAGATGTGTAACTATTGAAGCACTGCAGTGACTATATGTGATGACATTTGCAGTGTGCCTTAGGTCCTGAAGTAAGATTCAAGGACGAGCTTTAAATAAATCACAAAACCACTTTGGGAACTTTGGTGTCAGGAGTTCAGCCCCTCATAAATGATTCAGCTTTGAGGCAGGTCAGAGCCACTTCCCCTCTTTGGCCTTCTCCCTCTCCCTTCACATGAATAAAAAAAAGGAGCAGAGTGCACTGGGAAAGGGCCATCTGTGGATTTTAAAGAAAATGGAAATCTTTTTTGCTTTATAGCAGAGAGTGGTGCACAACCCCCGGTGCAATGTGGGAGAATGGAGAGATGTGCTGGGTTTTGTGCTGGGATACGATAGCACGGCGTTACTCCATTACTGTCTGCCCTCCTATTTATCGCCGGGACAAGAGGCACATTGTGAGCACGGCGCTTCATTTTCTCTTTGCTCACTTCCTATTGCTGCACTGGCCTTGAGCAGGCTTGTGCTTCAACTTGATGAGACCAGAATTAAACAATATCCTGAGAAACAGAAGATTTTCTTCATCTGATTGATATGTCAGTGGCAGAGTTGGGGTTTTTGTTGGTTTCCACTGCTAACAGTGGTGGTAGGGAAAACCCAGAATTTAAGTCTATGCTTTAAGAAGTCAAGGGTGCTCTTTACTCCTTGAGCTGTAGAAACTGACATTGTCTTTAGAAGCTTTGGCTTCCTTCAAGTTGTGTTTATTCCTTGTCCATGAATGAAAGCAAAGCAAGGCTTTTAAAGCCCTCTCTCACTTGGCTAAAGGCTGGGAATGACACAGATGAGTCCCGGGCTTCATTCACACTTCTCCTGAGCAGGGCTTCCAAGCTGGTACTATGAGATGCATCTGTTTATGCTTTGCTGAGTTAAAATGCAGCCTGTTAACTTGGGAATGTGTGCCAACTGATCAGTTAAGGAGGGACAAATTGTTTGAAGCCGCTGGTGGTTAATTCTGGACCTAAAACAAACAGGGAAGGGTTTTGCTGTTCCTGGACTCTCAATCCTGAGCCGTTGTTCTTGGTGACTCCAGGAATGTTTGGGATTTGTGGGACTTTGCTTCTGAAGCAGCCAAGGCGCCTCCAAGTGCTCTTCCTAAGCCGTGTTTGCTCGCTGTTGCTGTGCTTTGCCTCTGCAGTGTTCAGCGTGAACTTTGTTTTCCGCAGGACCTCCAGGCGTGGGTGAACGGCGCTCACGAGAACGGCTTTGTCCTCGTCTCCTTCGGCGCTGGAGTCAAGTACCTGTCGGAAGACATCGCCAATAAGTTGGCACACGCCCTGGCAAGGCTGCCCCAGAGGGTTATCTGGAGGTAAGGGCAGTGTTGGAGGAACTTGGGGTGGTTTGGAGCAGCCTTGTTTCCCCCTGGAGGTGCAGAAGATGGAATGGAGCCTGCCTGGGTGGCACAGACCGTGTGATCCTCTGGAAAAACACTTGGCATGAAAGTGTTGCAATATCCTCCTAACAGGGAGAAGCAATGATTGTCGTGGCAGAGTAAGGTGTGGGTTTGTACCCTTGGAAGCTCTGGGGACAGTGAGAAGTTCAGAACATTTGGGATACACTGTTTTTAATCAAGGAGCTACCCCAGGGCTCAAAAATGAATCCTGATGATGAAAATCCTCTGTTTTCTTTCTTCTTGCCCTTTTCCCTCACTTTTTTTAGGCCCCTTTTCTTCTTCCATATGTAAACACAGGCTTTCATTATTTATTTTCCCACTTGCTTGTCCTTCTGTGAGAAACTGAAGGAAGAGAAATTTTCAGGAGTCAGAATCAGTAAAGAAGCATTCTCAGTTCTAAAAACATCTTGAGTAGTGTTCTCAACTCCCTGTAAAAATCCCCAAACTGTTTAGTCAGCTCTGCCTCATGTCAAGCATTGCTGATATAATTTGGTGGAGTTGATGTGAACATTTTATTTTCAGATACTCAGTGTCTTACACCTCACAAGGGTGTCTCAAGACCCTGCCACACTCTTGGAGTTGTATGAACAGTCTTGGTGGCTTGTTCCCCACAATTTTTTTAGGCAATGTCCTCACTGCTGCATGTAGTTTGAGGATTAAATCCCACTAATGAACAGGAAAAATGGGAAATTTTCAGGCTGTGGCACAGAATCTGTGGTAGTGAAGGTAGCATCAGTTTTCTTGTGAGTCCCACAATGGGTTCTAATTAATAATTCAAATTTATTTTAGTGCTTTTCTGCTGTCCTTTTACTATGATTTCAGTGGATTATGTCTCTTTAGGAAGCATCCCCTTTCGGAAGAAAATAAATAGGTTTTTTTTCCTGAGGATAGCTTTTTTTAATGCCAACCCAACAATTCCATTTAAAGCCTTCTATTAAAATTTGGGTGTTTATATATCAATCAGATGGAACTGGGAGTTTTTTTGGGATTTGGGGTTTGGTTTTGTTCCTCAGATCCTGAACCTGTGTGTTGGACGGAAAAGTGGTGAGTACTGCTTGGCAGTCTTCATGTCACAATGCCAAATTTTGGGCTTTTTTTGCAGCTCTTTATGCCCTTCTGGTTAGGGAGGACAAACCAGTAACATAATTAATTGATTTTATTAAATTAGGATAAATAATGTAGGCTTTTTTTGACAGACAGAAGTACAAGCCTGTTGCAAAGGTGCACATCTTGCTTACTTGGGAGTGTGTAGCTGATTCTTTGGGAAGTTGCAGTTCCAGTCCTCTGGAATGAACCAAACAGCTCAGTCCTTTAGTGGTTACTTTGGAGGGTTTGATAACTGTTTCCATTTCATGTTACTGGTTTAGGTTTTCAGGAAACAGACCAAGGAATTTAGGCAACAATACCAAGCTGATCGAATGGTTACCACAAAATGACCTCCTTGGTGAGTATCTGCTTCCATTGTTCATTGGTTATTCTCACTTGAGTTCAGTTTGTTCTTTCAGAATTACTCTACTGAATTAGCAGTGATTATCAGACCAGGATAATTTCTGTCATGGAGCGAGGATGTTAAATTAGGATCTGAGGAGAGAATTGAACACCCCTCTGTGAATTGTCTTTCCCTGATGGGAATTTCATGTTTTCCTTAAGTTCAAACACTGTTCAAGGAGGGGTCATGAAAACTGAGCATCAGAATAAGTTTTAGGAGTCTGTAAATGCTGATTTATAAACACAAGGAAGCTCTACCAGAACTTGGGCACGTGTTGCAAGCTGATAACCCTTCTGTTGAACCGAGGTGCTACAGGATCTTGGGGGAAGATGAAACTTGATGGTTTATTTTTTTCTTTTCCCTATCAGGGGGTACCTGCAGGTCTGAGGGGCCACAGAATGTCTGTTTGTGGGAGACCTGGATGTTTGTGTGTTCCCAAAAGAGCTCCAATGGCAGCTGATGAGTGCATTAAACATCAGTGTGTGTGTGTGAGCCGGAGAATTTCCCACAAGGTAGTGATTAGGCAGGTGACTCCTATAGCAGGTAGATTTGTTTTGGTTACAGGATTGCTCTGAGGCAGGCTGCTTTTTCCATCACATGAGGCTGTTGCTGTGATTGTCAGGCCTTGCTAACCTCAAGTAAGGGCACGTGAAGCTTTAGGAGAGTGACATGGGTTGTCCTGCCGTTAAACTAGTTAATTCTGTACAAAACTGTGCTCCAGGAGTACTGCTGAACCTGCTGGAGTCACCACCTGCAGCTGCTCAGGAGCAGGCAATACTTAATAATTACTCCATTAATCACTTTACATGCCTCATACAAATGAGAATTTTCTTTGCTTTGGCTGCTGTTTCTCTTTCTCTGTGTGTAAAGAAATGATTTAATGTGTGAGGAATTTCAGCAGAGTGGGTTAAGGCAGAACTTCAGAACAGGCTGCAGTCCTTTTTACCAGCTGGAGCTGCAGCTGTAGAAGAGTGGTGATAAATTTGTCATACCCAGGTGCTTGGGTAGCTTAATACAAAGGAGGCAGGAGTGCATTTTGTAACCTTCGTGCCCCTTGTGGTTGCAGGTCACTCTAACATTAAAGCTTTCCTCAGTCACGGAGGCTTGAACAGCATTTTTGAAACCATGTACCACGGGGTCCCAGTGGTGGGCATTCCCCTCTTTGGAGACCACTACGATACCATGACCCGTGTGCAGGCCAAAGGCATGGGAATACTGCTCAACTGGAAGACCATGACTGAGAGCGAGCTGTACGAAGCCCTAGTCAAAGTTATCAATGACCCCAGGTATGGAATGAGCAAGTGTTTGTGCATGAATATGGATATGAAGCCTTGGTGCAGCGGGGGGAAAAAAAAACTGTGTTTTGTCATTTGTACCTACACTTGAGGCAAGTCTGGGTGTTTGTCCCGTTTCTCAGGATTACCCAACAGCTGAGGTTTCTGTGTGGGTGCTGGGCACGTTGCTCAGCACCAAAACTCAATTGTCTCACTTGCTCTTGGTAGCAGTTGCCATGTGGAGGGCACAGAGGTTATGGAAACAAACCTGTCCTGACTTATTCTCTGTTGCACGCCGAGGTTCCCTTGGTGTCTGTCTTGATTACTCCACGTGAGCAGTGTGGCCGTGGTGCTGCCTGCGGGGCCTGGAGCAAGATACACGTACATGGTTTGGGTTGTAGCTGAAATGGGGTGGCATTCAGAAAGAGGGACTTGAAGTTCTGTGATTTTATAAGAAAAAATGAAATGATTTGAGGTGTTATGTTCTTTTTCTGGCTTGTAATACCTCTCATATCCAGATGAATAAGAGCGAGGGGTTAGCTGGCAGGGTATTGAAGTGGGCTATCCCTAAATCTGGAGCTGTTGATGCTTCTTGCTTTCATGGGAGCTGAATCTTTCTGGGAAAGGAGATTGCTGTCAATCTGCAGCAGCAGAGAGTGGGGGAATGCTGATAGCAGCCTCGATAACATGAGTTTCACCACCTTCCCCTTGTGCAATTATCCTCGGTGTAAAGGCAAGTGCTGTGTAAATGACCTGTCGACCCCGCAGCCAGGAGAGGAAGGATTTGAAGGGGGTCAGCTGCCGGGTTGAAAAACCAAAAGCTTTGGGCGAAACCCTGGAGCCAGGTGGAAATGGTTTATTGCAAAATCAGCCCCGGGTTTCTGGCTGCTCTGCATTTCTCCGGTGTGAGTTGCACAAGGGCAGGAGATGACAGCTTTTTCCTCTCTTCCTTGTTTGCTTTCCTCCCCCCAGCTACCGGCAGCGGGCGCAGAGGCTGTCGGAGATCCACAAGGACCAGCCTGGACACCCCGTGAACCGGACTGTGTACTGGATCAATTACATCCTGCGCCACAACGGAGCCCAGCACCTCCGTGCCGCCGTTTACAGCATCTCCCTCTTTCAGTATTTCTTACTGGATATTGCCTTGGTCCTGCTAGTGGGTGCTGCCTTACTTTACTATGTTTTGGCCAGGATGACCAAATTAATCTGCAAGCAGAGCAAACATCTCTGGTGCAATGACAAACATAGCGCTGTTAATGGACACTACCAGAATGGGATCCCCAATGGCAAGTATAGAAGGAACGGCCACATTAAGCATGAAAAAAAGGTGAAATGAGCCAACAGCCCCGTGTAAAGTAGCAATGAATCAGATCAGTAATCGAATTTTATCGCTGTAACTTTAGTCTAACAACTACTTAAAACCTCAGTAAGCAGTTCTAACACTCCCCTTCAGTATGTAATATTATGTGACAAAATTCTACAGAACTAAGAGAAGTCTTGAAAAAAAAAAAGAAAAAAAAAAAGGCAAGCACAACCTAAAATGGAAAATATTTTATTCTTAATACTGATGCAGAGAGGTTATTTTGGCACTGAAGTTTTTAGAAGCCTTAATTCTCTAAAGTTCTATACAATGACCGTATTTATGAATTTTCAGCTTTTAAAAGCTCAGTGTGTGTGTCCCAAAGGAGGAGAGGTTTCTTTTTATTTGCAGAGGTGTTCTCCTTTTATTTTTTTATCGTTTTAATATCTCCATCCTTTTAGCTGAGACAACTCTCTAGTGCTAGTTCTGTGTTTCCTTTGTGGAAGGTTTCAACCCGTTGTGTACAAGAATGCTGTTGAAAACACAAAGGATTTCCCCCAGTCTTTAGGCGAGAAATAGCAAGTTGTGGACTGACAACACAGAGGTTAAAAGGAAAATTAAAAACAAAATAAATAATCTCAATGAGCACTGAAGAAAAATGGCAAAAATATGTATTTGTTTTACTGATAAAGCTGCATGACTCTTCTGCTCGCTACCAGTACTTTGGAGAAAAGGGTTCTGAGCAAGTCCACAGTGCGTCCTAACTTTAACCGAGACAAATTTTGATTTGTCGCCTTTCTCTGCATACAGAATTGATGCCACGAAATTATTAGGGAGTCTTATTTCAGTTCCAAATAGGGCTGTGTGGGAAGTAGGTTTTGCATAATGAAGAAAAATAAGTGAAACAACAAAACAAAAGAGCAAGAAAAAAGGAAAAAAGAAAAAAGGAACTTGTAAAAACCAAGCCCTGTGCTTAGTGCAGAAGGTTTTGTAATTGGCCCAGAGCTGTGCAGACTGGAACCGCTCCTGGGGGTTTGTTTCAAGGCAACAACCCCCACACAGCGCTCCCCTCGCGCCCCCACCCCAGAGTTGAATGTCTTTCCTGTTAATTCTCATTAAGTTCTTTCTGAATCGCAATGTTGTAGATGTTCTCTTTCAATGGTTGTATCTGGAAAAACAGAAATATTACCTTCTATTAGTCTGGGCCACGCAATCCATGTTCCGCCTAGTTGCCAATAGGAATTCCGCGCCGCGGGCGGTGTCCAGCAGTCCTGCCCGGGGCTGGTGGGGGATGTGTGTGGGGTGAGGCCTGGCCACCTGGCGAGTGCAGAGGTGGCCCCCTGTCCCCCTCCTCTGCCCTCCAACCATCTCCTTCAATCATTGTCGCCGACACGGGACGCCGGCGGTGGCGCGCGCTCCCGGGGCGGGAATGCCGGCCGTGGAATCGTTGCTTGCCCTGCTGAACCAAAGTTGGCAACTCTGAGTTTTATTTCCATGTCATTCTGTTTACTTGGAATTTGCACTACACACGTTGTGAGTGTACGCTTTATTTATTTGTAGTTGGAGGTGCCGTGGCTGAAAGAGAAAGGAGGGAAGCCCGTTTTTTGCCTTGTGTCGCTCACTAACATGGGAGGAGTTGGGATGATGACGGGATGCTGAGCTCATCTTCATACACAGTGATGCAATATTTCATCACCATTCCATCAGGAGCCTCGGTCCTACAGCAATAAATAACAGTGCAGATACGTTTCTAATACGCAGGGCGGCTACTCGTGCTGCTCTCTGAATACTTGAAGATAAAACAAAAAAAAAAAATGGTATTATAAATATAAGCCTCTTTAGCTATACCTTTTTACAATCTCGCAGCCCGTGGCAACTACAGGAGCACACAGAGGCGATGAATGGTGGGATGGTGAGAAGACTTCGAGTGTATGAATGACTTGGTTTAGAATGTGGGGGTTTTTTTGGCATTCAAGAAGGTACAAAAGCACTGACCGGATGATTAAGCATAATTTAATCTCCACTGTGATAAAACTTAAGCAATAAACATGGATTTAATAGAGAAATTCTGTTGTTGCAAGTATATTTTTGTTCAGACCGAATGCCGGTTGTCTCCACACCGTGTGCGTGTGTACGGAAGTGTGGGTGCTTGTTGGGGTACACACAACTTCTCAGTGTTTGTACGGAAGTGTGGGTGCTTGTTGGGGTACACACAACTTCTCAGTGTTCCATGTGGTGCAGTATATGTATTTGAAAACAAAAATAATGCTGTTTTTTGTGAGTGTAGCTCCATTTCCTGTAGGAGCTTTAAATACAAAAAGAAAATGGTTAATTATGTTTGTTTGAAGCGAGAAGTCACGTCTTTTGGAGTTGGCGGCCGTACGTGGCGCAGTGGTTTTGGTTTGGTTGTTTTCCTGGATGTGGTGAGCTCATCCCCTCAGGAGCAGGGCTGGAAGGCTTTTCACAGCCATGTTAGGTGAGATGATGGATGTCTTGAGCAGTCTCTGTGTAGGTACAAAGTGCTGCAATTCTTTTCCAAGAAGAGGCAGTTGCTGCCTTAATTGTATTGCCAAATCCCCCATGACTCTGATCCACCTCATCTCTAGAAATACCTGTTGTGTTTCAACTTTCTTCAGAGTTCAAGCACAAGCTGTTACTGTGGTTATTTCCATCTCCCTTTCACCACCCAGCAAGCAAATTGTTCTTGTGTTTCAGGCACAGAATCGAGCAGTGATGGCTGTTGGTGCCCAGCCAGTGTTGAAACCAGCCAGATGGCTGAAGGAATGTTAAAAAAGGGGTTTAAAAATCCATGTGTAGCTCCAGACTGCATCACGATATCAGGACCGAGGCTTCAGTCACCCCTCTGATAAATGTTAGTTATTGAACAGGGAAGATGCTTGAAAGAAACTGAATTCATCTTCCAAGACAGTGCTCTTCCACTGATTGGGAAATGCCACAGTTGGGCCTTGCTTATCCTAGTGAAAATCACACCATTTGAAAGTTACAAACCTGATTTATTTGTGGATGTGTCTGTGTTTTCTCCAGCAGAAGCCAGCAAATGCGGGATCTCGTTTTGCTGTAAAATGATGGAACTTGTGATGTTGGGCATTCCTGGTTGCTCTGTAACGAAACAGAAATTGGGTAGAGAAGATTGTGTTCCTCACACACCGAGGAGATGGATGGAAGGTTGAACGGTATTTAGGGAAATCTTGGAAACTCCTATTCTGGAATTTACTATTAGAGCAGGGGATAGAATCATCCAATTGTTTAGGTACATGAGGCTTTCATTCCTCAGGTGTTAAGCAGTGGTGAAGGAAATGAACAGATCAGGAATGCTGAACCTTCCTTGGGTTGCTACTGAGCCAATTCAGGAATTGCTCCCCAAAAGAGCAGTGTGGGCAGGGAATGAAGGATTCCAGCCTGTCAGGTGGCTTTTTGAGGCACAAACAGCAGCATTCCCTGGTTTAGGAATGCTGGTCTGTGGAAAAGAGAAGCACTGACTTAGTGGAATCGCGCTGTGCATGGTACTTGTTAGGTATAATTATGTATCAATATAATTATGTTTTCATGAAATCATGCGATCTCTGGGAGTAACAGCTGGTGGGGGGAATAGTTGCTAAGGCCAGAAACAACACAGGCTTGGCCTTGTGCAGGTGAGCACAGAGATTTTTGGCAGCCAGATAATCTTAATGCAGGCAATACCTACAGACACTTTTGTTCCAGACTAAGAGACTGAAATAATCTCAATTTGTGCATTTCTGTACTGGGGGTAATGGAGACAGTGTTACTTTGCTGTGCATCTCTTGGTCTCGTTTCCTTTGTCATTTTGTTGTGCAGTGATCAAATTTTACCAGAGCTTTATTTTTAGAAATATTTTACTACATTCCTGCATACTTAAGAATCACTTAGAACAAGCTAACAGTCAAAGTTGCAATTTAGTATCTACAAGTTTTAATTGTTAGGGGGAAAACAAGTCTTCCTAGATCTCATAAAAGAGGGAAGTTACTTTTAAGGAGCATAGCTGTATACATAAATATATTCAGTGTTCTCTTTTATAGAGGATCTTTCATTTTGGAAAATAGAGTTCAGTAAGGAATTAACACATTTGCCTGCAGCTGCAAGAGGTTCTACTCTGTTGTGCCCTGCTTTTTTTATGCTTTTATGGATCTTTTCCTAGATGTTTCTGTGTTTTCCCTTTTTGGTACATCAGTCTTTCTCAGCAGCATTTTTACTCTGTCTAAGTTTTTGAGCTTGCCAGGTGTGGATTTTCCATTTCCCCAAAGCCCCCTGGGCCTTTCCCTGCCCTCCTGGTTCTGCTTTCCAGGATAACTCACCTGGGGACAGGGTAACTCTGCCAGAAGCTGTTCCAATAGCTGCCTCCCAGTTCTGCTGGTATGGAAAGCTCCTGTCTATCCTGTATGTCCTGCCCGGGCTCTGTTGGCTCCTGGGTGGAGGCAGCCTCGCCCCAGGGAGCGTTTCCAAGCCCACATTTAAGTTTGGACATGGGATTTCGCTACAGATAAGACCTTTCAACACTTCAGGCCTCACCCATGAGCTTCTTGTTGAAAGAAATGTTTATTTAGCTTTTGCTTTTTTGTTGCTTTTGGCTCTGCAGCCTCTGGTCTGGGAAGAGGTGCAGGGTTGGGAGTTTTGGTGGCGCTGAGGAAAGCGTGACAAGGAGACGCGTGAATTAAAATCCGCATGGCTTTTACTGGAAAAAAATGCTGGAGTTGGGTTTTCTAGATGAAATGATAAGAACTTGGAACATTTGATGGTTGGGTACAGCAAGGGGGGAATGGTTTTTTCCCTGGATCCCACTGCTGGTGTTATTCAGGTACAAGAGCTTCATCCATTCTTTTTTGAGGATTCTTTCCCACTGGCCACCCTTCCTGCCGTGGACTGCAAGTGGCCCATCGTTTTTGCCCAAAAACATCTCATTTTTGTGGAGCTGCACCACGAGCAAACCAGGTGAGACAGATCCAGGTTCAAAACAACCCCAGGGAAATAAACCCGAGGTCATTCCCTGTCTGTTTGTCTCTTTCAGAGCAGCCTCACAACAGCAGATGGAGCAGTGAAGAAAGCGGGGGCTGAGGAATGAGGAAAGACATGTGGTGAGGACTGTGGGACTCCATGCTTTTCCCAAAAAGGCAAACGGATCCACACCTGTGTGTGACATTTGGGATTCCTGAAAGATTCATCAGTTTCTTTAATTTTGTTTGGCTTTGTGTTTTTGTTTTAAGTGTGCATTTAGTGGCTGTAAAGAGAAGAGCTTCTCAAGGTAACAAGCGGACACATTCCAGTCTATCTGTGGGAGCCTGATGGGATTGCTGTGTAAAATTAAGGTGAGGGATATAAAAAAAAGCTTTTAGTTAAGAGGGTTAAAGTAATCTGATAGGTAAAACAATTGTTGGAAGTAACAAAAGGTCATCACTGATCAAATAATGTAAGAGCAGATTTAGGGCAGGTGATCGTTCCCAGACCTGTGACCAACTTTTTTGCCACAAACTTCTTGGGTAATTTCTTCATCTTCAGGAAATATCCCCCAGACCCAAACCATTTCACCAGATGTGTTGTTATGGAAGGTTTCTGGACAGTCCTGCTTTCCTGGGTGTGGGAGGAAAGCCTGTCCAAGCTGGATGCTCTTATTTGTGTCATAGGAGTCAGCACATGTCCACCTGGGTGGCTTCCCTGGTGAGGGCACACCTCGGTGTGCTGGCAGAGAGAAAACACAGAGGGAATTCTTGAGGGGTGAGGGAGGAAGGGCAAGTGTGTGACCACCTCCTTTGTCTGTCCATCCTATGGCATGAGGAATTTGTTTGTGGAATCTCTCAGGAGCTCGCGTCAGGGCTGTCCCCCCGTGGTGCTGGGTGTCTGCTCTGTCTCACGTTCCTGCTGTGTCCTTGCACCTTTTTCAGGTCATTGCCCTGGCCAAAAGGTGACCCCTGTGGCCTTCCTCTGGCCAGGCTATGTAAGGGTTGTCTTCAGTGCTCTGAGTTTTCCCTTGTGTGCTCCAGGACAGGAAGGACTTTCCCCACCAACTGCTGGTTGATCTTGGATGCTGTTCTGCATAGGGGCTCCTCATCTCCTGCCCTCTCCCTTGTGCTCCTGGCTGGGGTGCAGGAGAAGGCAGCTGCCCTGGGCCATGCAGGAGCTCTCAAGGTGGAGATGCTGGGATGAGAGATGCCTTTTCTCACACCATGCCTGGGAACATGGTTTGTATCCCAGCTATGGGAGTGGGGAATAAAGGAGCTGTGTGGCTGGCAAGCACTTCAGTGTTCAGGCTGGGGGGGATTCAAGCAATGTATAGTTCTGGTCACTCTTTAAAGGCTGCTTTCTCGAGCCTTTAGCCTACAAACTCAGTTTGAACTGTATTTGAGGCTGAATTAGCTGAACCCCCATGATCTGTGTAAAAGAGAGGCCGGGTTGTAGCCACCCCTCAGTGTCCATGGGCAGTGTGGGTGGTGCCAAGGGAGAGTTCCTTCAGCCTCCCCAATCTGCACGGTTCAGAGACTTCCCGAGAGAGAGCAATTTGTTCTCAGGGCTGTGTGAGAACACTGAGCAGTCCCTGCCCAGTGCAGGGCCATGGAAAGGTATGTCAGGTGTGGTGGGAGAGATTATTATCCATGGCAAGGGACCGGTCATGCGAGCCAGAGCAGCTCTTGTTGACGTTTCTGGGGAGGTTCAGTTGAGCTGGACACCACGATTCCTACAACTACTGAAGCATTGCTGCCCCCTCGCTCTCCTCACTGCCTTCACTTGTGGGTTTTTCTCCTAATGCTTTGCCTCACTGCCTGAGAAATATGCAAACACAACCAATCTCCCAGAAAAATCCCTGCTTGGCTGGAGTTGCCCTCCCCAGAGGATTATGTCCAGATGGTTTGGAATATCCGCAGGGAAGGGCTTTCTGGGCAGGCTGCTCCAGCACCCCATTGTTCGAGTGCTGTCCCTGAACCACTGGGTTTGCTGGCCTGGAAGGTATTGGTTTCAGGGAAGGAGAGGCCAATTCCCAGCTCATTCAGTCCTGTGGACAGACAAAGGCTGGGAGGAGCTGTGGTTGCACAGCAACAGAGCAGGGTGGGGAAAGGGCCTGGGGAGGGATTTTAGCCAAAGAGGTTTTCTGTGAGATAAAAACAGAAAGGTCAAGTTGGCCAGGAGAATATGGAGGTGTCCAAGGCCAGGTGAGGTGGGGCTTGGAGCAACCTGGTCTAGTGGAAAGTGTCCCTGCCTATGGCAGGGGCTGGAATCAGATGGGCTTTACAGCCTCTCCCCACCCAAACAGTTCAGTAACTCCGTGGTTCATTCTGTGATTATTTAGGCTGGTAGCTTTCTGCTTGTGTCACAGGAAGAAAACGCTCCTTATTTTCACCCTGGAGCTTGAAAAACTTGGAGCCAGCTCCTCCTGGCTGACATGTGGCTGGAAAACCCTTTCTGCTTCGCTTCTGGCCATCTCTGGGCTGGGAAATATCTCTGTGCTTCCCAGCTTCTCCCTGTCTGTTTCACAGGATGGCTTTCCTCAGAAAGTCTGCTGGTTTGCTTTTAAAAGGCAGTTGAAAAGGCCTAAAGCAAACCAAACTCTGCTACTCAGCCTGGCTGATGTTTTGAGTTCCCAATTCCCAGTTTCAGGTTAAAAAAAAATTTTTTTTTTGTTTTTTGAGGAGTTGAGGAGGAATAACAAATCTCTGCATCCCTGTACATGTTTCAGCATCCTACATCTGTGTCCAGGTATCCCTGTCCTCTGTGCCAGCTCCTGGGCACCTTGGGGTGCTTTTTCCCAGGGCTGGAAGCTGGAGCAGCCCATTGGAGCTATTCCCGCAGCAGAGCTGCTTTCCCTTCAGAGACAGTCTGCTAGACATGAACCGCTTTTTTTCCCTTTCCACCTCTTTTTCCTCCCGTTTTCCAGCCCCTCAGTTCTTCCCGCTGCAGTCCGTGGCTGGGGCTGTGCTGCCACCTGGCGTCACGATCCCGGCGAGCCGGGAAGGAGCGTCCTGCTTCTTGGGAAAAGTGTTCTTCTGCTGCCTCCTGGAGCTGTGCGACCTCCAGGAAACCCTCATCATCAAATAACACCCCCCAAAAAAATAGGAAACAGCAAAAGAAGGGAAGCACAGTGACATTTATGGCATCTCCCAGAGAGCTGCAGCTGCCTCCTTGGGAAGGGGTTTTGTTGGATGTTAAGTGTTCTTTAATATAAATTATGGTTGGATAATGCACTTGGGATTTGAGCCCTTCTGTGCAGCATCTTTTTCCCTATCCCTGTTCCTTGATCTCTGTAATAAATCAGGTGGGGTCTTCCACGCGTTACCCTCGTCCCAAAGGATCCCTGTGGTTTAGGAGATGTGTTTTCCCACTGATTTCCCATATTGACATCTCCTGGGTTGTGCCAGGCTCTGAGGGCAGATCCAAGCCCCTGCCATCAGGAGCAGAAGTCACAGCCAGGAATATGCCGGGCTTTGGGATCGGAGGCTGGGGAAAGAAGAGGGTGATGTGTGTTTTTCCTTAGGAGAACGAGGAGTTGCTCTATTTTACAGGGAAAATCCATATTTTACAGGGAATCTCCCTGGCAGATTGTAATTGGAGGGTGCCAATGCCGAGGTGGGAGTTGGGGAACCGAGGTGCTCTTCCTGCAGCTCCGGGTGGATCCTGCCCAGCCCAGCCCTGGCTTTCCTTCCGGGCGCTTTCAGAGAAGCAAGTTTGCAAGGAGCTGTCTGTAACTGAACCCCAGGGGGTGATTCAGGGATTGGGGAGAGGTTTCCCCTTGGTGCCCCCAGCACAAAGGCAGGATTCACGTGGAGCAGCCCCATCCTGGGATGGAATTGCAGCCCCTGCGCTGTGCCAAGGATGGGCCTTGTTTCCCTAATCTGCTGCCTCTCCGCGGCTTTAAATCTGTGGGAAAGAAAATCTGGATGTAAATGCAGCTGTGAAAGGAGTCAGTGATGGCAGGGAAATGTGATATAAAATTATAGCCAGGGCAGGCAGGCAGGGATTTATTTTGGATGTGGGAATAACATCCATGCGTGCGCACGGAACCCCAGGGCACCGATTGCTCTCACCTCAGCCTTGCCAAACAAAGGTGACCTTAGGCAGGGATAACTTTAAGGTCTGCAAGGTCATGTCTTACCCCTTGATTCTGCTGCATCCTCTCTCTCAAGGATGAACTTGAGAACTGGGAATGTTTTTAAACCCCTGCAGGGATGTCTCACCTTCCTGGGTGGGAAACCAGCGTGTTTTCTCCACACGTTTTCCCTTTCAGGATTTGTGTGGATTGTCTGGAGTAAATTGCATATTCAGTCAGTGAATACTGAGGAATAGTTGCTAGTTGAAGATTTCAGTGTTTCCTCAGAGCATCCCTAACTCAGGCAAGGTGTGAATGAGCCACAGAGTGGAAATCAGCGGATATCACAAATAATGTTGTTTTTGCTGATGGATTAACACTCTGACCTCCCCAAGGCGACTTTGGAGGTTGTTCAGAGCATCCTCAGCCTTGTTTAATGGCTTTGCTCTGACATCCAGCTTCAACCCAAATGGATTCTGCAATGGCTTAAAAAAGAAATTAAAAAGCGAGTTAGTGCTTGAAAGGTTGGAAAGGAATTCAGCTTGGCTTGACCTTGTTCCTCACGGGAATGATTCTTCTGAGATTTCAATCCACAGATCAGGGGAGAAAGGCACTCCAGGTTTTGTAGCTTGGGCACCTCAGGTCCTTTTTCATCAGCAGAGATGAACCAGCCCTCAGAGACATGAAGGAGTTGAATTCCAGCTTCCTGTTTCCATGTAAGCCATGGACAATCCATGGTGCCATGTACAGTGGGAAGATTCCTGTGATTTCCCCCCAGGACCCATTTCCTCCTGATTGTTTGTAAATGTGTGACTTTGTTCTAGCAATGTTTTTTGTTTCAGGCTTCCTGAATACTGTGGGATATTTACCTGTGCCAGGCCGTGCTATTTGACTGGCTTTTTATTTATATGTGTGTGTATATATATATCTGAAAAAATTATTGCAAAGGAGATAAAAACAAATCCTGGGGATCCAGAAGCTCCAGGGGCTGGCTTCCACCCACAGCAGCATTTAGCTTGTTAGAAAAACTGCCCTGCAAAGGCAGGAGCTGCAAAGCTGCAGGTCTGTGGTGGCACCTGGGCGAGGACAGGAAAGGTAGAGGAAACAAAGGGGACCAGATTCTCCTGCTGCAGCTGCTTCCAGGTGACTTGTTCCCCAAATCCTCACCCTTCTGAGGTGATTCTGAGGTGAATCCCCCATGTTTTGGGTGCAGGTACTGTGTGTGTCCATTAAAGCACTGTTTGAGGATGTTGGGTTACCTGCAGTGATAGAGCTTGAGAGCTTTTAATAACTTGTGCATTGTCTGGTGATGTTTTAATAGGCTCCAGGCTGGAAGTTTAATCCATAAAAATGTGTGTCAGGTGGTTGATGAATATAAATTGCTGAATGCCTTGGGCCTGAGAGGCTGGAGGGAGACAGAGCTGTCTTCCATGTCGGGGAAGTGGACTGTGAAATGAAGCACAAGGGTTTGCAGCCGTGTCGTTCTGCCTCGCGTTTCCTGGAGTTCCACTGCTGCCGGCACGTCCTGTTGATGAAGATGCACAAAGAGGTAAGAAATCCCCTGTGGCATGGACAAAAATCCTGGGAAAAGTGACAGAGAGGAGGTTAAAGAGTGAGGGAGCTGGTGGGGCTGGAGAAAAGGCTTGGAGAAATCCAGGTGTTGTCCAAATGGCACAGAGCATAGTAGCACTTGTTTGTAAATACCTGAATTGTCCTGCTCCAAGTCTTGTGGTCTGTAGGTTGGAGAAGAAATAGTGCAAGACCCATAGTTTGAAGGGAAGGGAAGGAAGGATAGCCCAGATAGAATGATGTTGGACAAGGCTTGCTTGTGACCAGCCCCATTGGCCTTGCCCATGTAGGGAGGTGTGACTTGGACAGGCTCTGAGCTTTGGGTCAGTATTAGCTGTGGATCAGAGTAAATGAGGTGGATAATAAACAGCGATGCTCAGGGGCTGTGCTGGCCATTGCTCCAGGCTGGGAAAAATCCCTTTTTTACCCTGCTTCACCAAAATCCTGATGTCTTAAATGATCTTACCAGCCAGAAGCTGGGGGGAAAAATGATTTGTCAGAACTCCTGATTAGAACAAAGAAGCAGAATGGGCTGTGCTCCGCAATTACAGCAGTCATTGCAATCGCTCTTCCTCCCACACAAGGTGTACCAGGAGAGGCAGCTGGCATGTAAATACATCCCAGAGTGGCCACGGATCTCCTGCTGCTCGAGGAGGGGGAGCCTGGGGGTGTTGGTGGCTGGGGGAATGGGGCAGGTTGGCCATGGGAGATGGTTTTGGTCACGTCCCCGGTTACACAGCGGTGTGCCACATCCCGGAGCCAGAGCAGATGGATTGCAGGGAAAAGGTTCATTTGCTCAGGATGCACGGCGCTCTCTGAAGCGAAATGCCGTCAGAGATTTTTATTTGCCACAGGTGCTGCCTTGTAGGCAAGGCTTTCACCATGGATGAGGTGGGAGCTCTGAGCTTTGGCAGGTCTCCCAAGATGAATTTCAGATATTGTGGCTCTTTTCCTGTTGCTTTAGCACATTCCACAGCCGCTCCGTGTGCTCCGGGGGGGGTCTGCTCTCACAGCCAAAGTTAACCTGATGGTTTTGGGGAGGATTGGTTAAAACATCAGGAGGTGAGTGCCTTTGTGGGGAAGATTTACATGCCTGAACTCATATTTGCAGTTTTTCTTCCTGCAGTAGGGTCTAAAGCTTTTCATTGTAACATCCTAAAATCTTGGTCTGGGTTGGAGAGAGTTTTAAAGCTCGACTTGTTCCAGCCTCTGCCATGGTCAGGGACACCTTCCACTAGGTCAGGCTGCTCCATAGCACTGGGATTGTTAGTGTGGAGTCGCTGTTTACCAGTCAGGATTGCCACCTGGAGAGTGCCTCTGTTGACAGAGAAATGACCAAAACCCAAAGTCAAAGCTTGTGTTCAAATGAGGACAAGAGTGCCCTGTGTGCTGAGCCACAGCTCCTTCCCCAGCCTGCCACCATCCTCCGGAGCGTCACCGCATCCCTCCTGCTCCCTGGATCGCTGTCCCCACGGCAGAGACCCCTCTGATAGGGACAGACAGCCCGTGTGGAGGATCTGGGGGTGTGCTGGCAGGCACAGGAGGAGGGCTGTGCTTTCCATCCCATTCCCTGGAGGCAGCTGGCAGAGCAGTGACAGGAAGGTGACAGGCTGCCACCAGGACTCGGAGGGAATGGGAATGGGAGCAGCAGAGAGAACGGGAGGCCTGAGCTGTGGAATGCTTCCCACTGCTCTCCCTTCAGAGCCTGCCTGCTTGTCAGGGGGTGGGGAAACCCTAGCAAAGCATCTGTCTGGAATAGATGGGATGGCAAACATCGGTGCCCGTGGCAAAATCCTGCTGGATGCTCCCAGCAGTGCCCAGAGTGCCTCAGGGAACACTCGGCAGCCACAGGGCTGCGTATCCCGGGGTGAAGCCTGGGTGTCAGCTTAGGGTGCTCAGAAATTCCTCTGGTTCCCGGTGTGTTATCCTCATTAATCAGGGCTCTTCCATCTGGACTCAACAAGGGTACTCTCCATCAGATCACTGGATCTAACTCCTGGCTGTCTCTGCTGGAGGTACCAGAACAGGACAAACGGTTCTGAGCTAGGCTTTTCCCTTCCTCCCTGTCTCTGAGGGCAGTGGGAGCAGCGTGGTGAGCCTGTGGATTGGAGGTTCTGAGCTGAGCAGATGGGACAGGGCCTGACCAGCTCCAGGGATGAGACATGGGGCAAAACCAGGGAAGCAGCTGCCTCTGTTATTCCCTCTGTGCCCCATCCCTGGAAGTGTCCAAGGCTGGGTTGGATGGAGCTTGGAGCAGCCTGGGATAGTGAAAAGTGTCCCTGCCCATGGCAGGAGCTGGGAACTGGATGGTCTTGAAGGTACCTTCCAACACAAACCATCCTGGGATTCCCTCTCAGAAGAGATTTTCTTTTTAAGAGTGGGCTGCACAAATGAGGAGAAGTAATTATCTTTTCCTAAGGGATAGCCAAATCGCTATCTCTAAGAATAAATATTTACAGAAATGGACAGCTTACAAATAATTCCTAAACACAGAGTAATTGCATAGCAAAATTTATAAATATTTTGAAAATTAATTGCTGTTGCTTCCCAGTAGAGCAGATGGAAAAAATTCTGTTGGAAACATTTCTTCATTGCTGTCTAAATATATTAAGGAGTTACTCAAACCTAGGGATGCTGAGGGCTTAATGTGGGTTACTGGTTTTTCCCTTTCCCTGCCTGCCCTGAAGAATTAAACCAGAATCCATCTTTACATTTGAGTTCATCCCCAAGGAAGCGTCAGACTGAGTGAGCTGAGGGCTGTGCTGTGCTGTGGAAAACACCGAAAAATGCACATTTTGACCAAATAGTTGAGCTTTGGTGGAAAGAACGAGTGACTCTGGTGGTTCTGCCTTGTCTGAAGCAGCTGAATTATCCACCCCATGGATTTTTGGTGTTTAGGTTCTCCCTGTGCTTTGGGAGCGCTGTGTGGGAGATGGTGGAGCTGGGAAGGAGCCGTGGGAGCTGAGGTGGTGGCCAGCATCCTCCTGGGGGGGCTGCAAAGGCCTAGAAATCCCTTGGTGTCCAGTGGTTATGTGGGAATTAGGGATTGGAAGCCTTTGGCCAATTGGTTTGTTTTGTTGCTCTGTGGAAAACGCTTCAGGGTGCTTTTTCTCCAGGTGTTTGGAGCATGATTATCTGCAAAAGAAAGGAAGCACAAGCACTGCCTGAACTGTGGTCCTTTGCAGCAGGGCTCTTGCTGTAGCATCCCTGGGAGTGTCCAAGGTCAGATTGGACAGGACTTGAAGCAACCTGGGATACTGGAAGGTGTCCCTGCCCCTTTTCCCTTGTTTTATAAGAGCTGTGTCTCTCCAGAGCCTGGGCTTGTATTCCCCTGGTCCCAAGTGTGTCTGTCTCCTTTAGAGCAGAACTCCATTCCTGTGGCCTCGGGAGAAGTCCTGGCTGCTGGAGCTGATGGGATTGGAATCGCCTCTGTGCTCAGGGCTGAGAGCGGCGCTTTGTCTCCTCCGGGGCTTTGTTCCGGCTCATCCCGTCCTCGGGATGGCTCGGAGCTGCCGAGGCCACCGGTGCTCACGTCCCTGCAGGCATTGTCTCTGCAGTCAGAGGGAGCAAAGCAGGTTAAATCTGCCAGCCCTCACCTCTGAGACTTCAACTGACAGCGGGATTCCAACAAGGAATATTCTTCATGCCACTTAGCCCTGCTGCAGAACTCATCATTCCATGGGGAAAAGAGGTGATAGCGTGCAAAAATCCGGTCCTTACCTTGTGAGTGAAGGCTTCCCGTTCATCTCCCTCGCTTGCTGTTTGTTTCCACGTCCTCCTGGAGGGGCTGTTTTATCTGCCAAGGGAGGAAAAAAAAATATTCAGCATGTTTCAAATAACCTCCATCAAATTAGAAGCTGAGTGGGAAGCGTTCCCACAAATGTCCCTTGGAATTTATAAAAGGCTGGACATCAAAAATGATGGAATTATTTAAGGTTGTATTTTTTCTGGCTGGAACAACAGGAGATAAATCAGGGGAACGAGGCGATGTCTTCTGAGTGTCTGGATCCAAAGCTCTGGCAATTTTGGGAGCGTGTGCATGGCAGAGCCTGTCTCCATTTCCCTTTCATTCCCAGAGTGCAGACCGCTCTCCCTGCGTGCTGGGAGTCAACAGACTGACGTGTGCCAGGGAAACATGTACAGAACAAAGCATTCCAGTGCCCAAAATTATTCCAAAGCGGCAAACTGCCACAAATGGGAATAGTCTTTGGCCCGAGGGGATCAGTCAGGAGCAGAGCCCCGGGACAGGGAGTGGGGAATCTGGGGTGTGCCTGACAAAAAAGAGAAGGACAGTCAAGAGATCCAACCCTATCCTGAGCTTCATGGTTTCATTCCTCCCTGTCAGGGTGGTGAGGCCGTGGCACTGAGTGCTTGGGGGAGCTGTGGCTGCCCTTGGATCTCTGCAGGTGTCCAAGGCCAGCTTGGATGGGGCTTGGGAGCAACCTGGGATAGTGGGAGGTGTCACTGCCCATGGCAGAGGGTTGGGACTGGACCAAATTGAAGGTCCCTTCCAACCCAAACCATTCCAGGATTCTGTGGTTTGGCATTGGCTTCCACCTGGAAGCCCAGCTGGCCTCAGGCTGTGGGGCACGAGGGGATCCCCCAGGCTCTGCTCACAGGAGCAGATTTTATTCAGGGAACAATCCACCCCTATCTCACAATGCTGACACATCCAGCAGCATCCTGCAGGGATGGGAGGCTCTTCCCTGTTCCCTGGGAGTGGTGTTTAGCTGCTCCCTGTCCCAGGTTACCTTTGCACCTCCTCAGGAGTTGGGATTTTTGGTGCAGTCCCCGATTTGCCGGGTGACAGCTCCGTTGTGCTCGGGCCTTGGCGGCTTTCCCCCAGCTCAGGTGTTACTGTGGGATGCTGGCAGCGCTTTCCTGCTGCTGGACCTTTTCAGGGAGGCCTCGGGGACAAAAGCACCTTGGGATAAGGTAAATGTGGGTTGTGAAGTGCCCAAAATGAGGAAACCTGCTGAGAGATTCGGGGAGCTCTTTTTCAGGCGTGTTTTCTCAGGATCCGGAGGAGCCCGTGTGATCCCACCCTGCTCTCCCAGGCTCTGGCCGAGGCAGATGGTGTTTGGATGGGGATGGGAAACGAGAGCCCCGGAGCTGGGCGGGTGCTGCTGTTCCAGCTGTAAATCTCCCGGTGCTTGACTCCATCCGATTGCTCTTGGGATGCACAAGCGCAGCTGAGCTGGCAGCGCCTGGCTGCCTTCAGTGAGGGGGCTAAAATGGGGTTTGTGGTTTCTCCTCGCTGGGTGGAGGGTGTCAGAGGGTGCTAAAAAACCAAAACCAGGTGGGGATGTCCCTCTGGCAGGAGGACACCAGATACTGCAGCTCTTTCTTGCAGAAAGGAAGGGATATAATAGCTGGTTAGAGGGAAAATTCACGTGCAAGCCTCAATTCTTTTCTCCCAGAGAATCATCTTTGTTTTCCAGAAGAGCTCCCGATTCAGGTAGGCATTAAACCACCCACAGTGGGGGGACGTGGCTCTGCCCAGCACCTCCTGTTTGCTCCCTGGGCAGACAAGAATTGACCCTGGGAATTGGGAGGGATGAGAGACAAATGACTGGGCCACAGAGGAAAGGGAGGAGAAAGAGCAGAGTTCCTTGCTCACCACTGCTGCGTTGATCACTTATTAAATTACATCCATTGTGTGATCTGAAAGAACTCCTCCTCTTATCTCGACAGCCATCGGGATGGAAACAATAATAAAACTCTGCTGACAGGTGCCACAAAGGTGACTTTGTTTCCAGAGCCCCTCTTCCAGTTTCTGCTGGATCAGAGAGCAAACAAACCCAAGGAAGTTCTCCCGGGCCGGTGCAGGGAGAGGAGGAGAGGGGTAAATGCTGGGTTTGGTTTTGGCTCGCTGCTGGAGGACAAAAGGGGATTGAAGAGCAGGTTCTGGGTCTGCCCAGCCCGCAGGAGCTGAGGCAGGGAGGGTGACTCGGAGGCTCAGAGCTGCTCCAAGCTCCTGGGATTGATGAGGATTTGGACATGGCACCGCCCCATCTCCCCCCAGCGCTGCTGCCAAAAGGCTCTGCAGCATCCCAGTAAAAAATGGAGTTTTGTGGATGTTTCTGGGTGTGAACAGAGGCTTCCAGGGGGCTGTGTGGGGCTCCTGCTCTCCTCACAGAGATGGAGGTGAGTAGGGAGAGCAGGACGAGGCTCTGCCGACCCCCTCTGTACCTGTGCAGCATCTCTGGGTGCTTCATCGCAGGTCCTGACTCGGTACAAGACATTTTATAATGAGATTAGCAGGTGGCCCTAGGAGAGCAAAGCCTCCTACCCGGCACCACGGAATTAATCCATAAAAAATAAAGGCAGGTTCTCTCCTTGGCAGCTTATAAGTATTCCAGACACTGCAGTGGCGCAGGCTTTATGACAGCTTTGAGCTTAAGGACTTAAAAAAATTTAAAAACCTATATTCAGTCATTTAATTCTAATTAATTCATTATCCAGGAATCTTCTTTGGATTGCAGCTCATAGCCACAAGATTTCTCTGGATTTCTTAGGGATTTTTTTTTCTTTTTTTTCCCCCCACACAAGCTTTGCTGCCTTATTTGTGGGCAGCTGAGGAGTGCAGAGGTAGATTTGTGGGCCTCAGGTTGTGTGTGTATATCCGTGGCAGCTCTGCCCTGGAGCATGAATTGATTTTAGGAGGGAAAATGCTGCTCCCAGGAGCTCTCTGAGAGTCCCCTGGGTACTTTGAGCCCTCTCCTCTCACAGGTCAGCAGGGGGAAAGCTGTGGGTGGCTTTATAATCCTGGTGACACTGCCCAGGAAGCCAATTCCCAAGGCTGGGATGGAAAAGTGGGGTTGTTTTATTGCTTTGGGGGTTTTTTAATGTGTTGATGTGTTCTGGGGAGTGATGTGTGCACGAGTCAGGAGGGAAATGATCCAGCTGTGCCCTGCCTGGAGCTGCTGCCGAAGAAATGAGCAAGGTGGCACTGTGGGGCTGTTCACCCGGGGTGCCTGATCCTGCCAGGGAGGGGAAAGGTGAGTCCCTGCTTTGCTTGCTGCTGCCTCCCTCCCTCCCTCCCTTGCCTGAAACGGAGCTGAAATACTCAGTTAAATTAAAATTAAAAAAAAAAAAAAAAAAGCAAAGGCATTTGAACCTGAATAAATTCAGTCAGGGGAGAAGACACAGCTCCTTGCTGCTCTGTGAGTGTTCAAACTTGGAAAGGTGGGACACAGGAGGTAGCAAAGATGTCCTGTTCCATCAGCCCAGAGCTCTGTCTTCCCTCAATATCCCATCTCTGCCTGCTTCAAAGGGGCTTCCAACCAAAGCACCAAGCTTGTGGCAGCAGTACAAGGCAGGCACCCACGGGGAGCTCTTCCCAATGGTTTCACAGCCAGCTCATCCACATTTCACGACAGACATGTCACTTTTTATTTGTTGTTTCTCCACCACCCGGGATCCTTGGATGCGGTTTTGACACCAGCACAAGGATACAGGAGCTGGGGGATCAATGGGAAAGGCTGCTTCAGGTGTATTGATTACCCAGAAAGGGACGGTGATAAATTTTTGTGTGTTCCCACTTTGTCTCTGAGCCTGTTAAAAGGAAAGAAATGCCTTGTTTTCCTCTCTTTTCTCTCTTCTGAGAAGCTGGGGGGGAAAAAAAAAAGCCATGGCAAGAGCTTGGGGATGTCAGGGTTTCTTTTATTTTTTTAGAGAGTGGGTAAATGCAATATATTTCTTTTTTGACCTCTTGTCCTCTTTTCCCATCTTGGGAGCAGAGAAAACAAGGATGACAGCAAAAAGGGAAAAAACAGGAAAAGCTAAACAGGAAAAAAACCCAAGCCCCAACCCTGAGAAGACAGCTCCTGACATCCTTCTATTAATCTAGTCAGAATTTGGTTTAGTATTGAATTATTGGAAGAAATGAATTGGATGACTTTTCATTGGTATGGAAAGTGGGAGCTGCGTTCCACGGGCTCCGTAGTGCCGGGATTTAACCTCATTCCTGCAAACACCCGACACCTGGCCTTGGCACAACTTCTCCCACTCAAAATTCCGGGTGTGCTCAGCATATTCTGGAATTAGGCAGGCAGGGAGGCTGCCCCTCAAGGACACCCATCCCTGTTTATCTCCTGAGGTTCTGCAGAAGCTGGGATTGTCTCCATCAGCAGGCGCCTCCCGCGTTCTGGAAAAGCTCCATGAGAAGTGAGTGAAACGAGTGGGGTATTCCAGCTCCTGGAATTAAATGTACTTATTTCAGCTGATGTTGGGAGACCTGGGGATGGGGCTGGTGCTGGAGAATAGAACTGTGAGAAGTCACTGAGCTCCAGGGCAGCATTCCCATGGAAGCGTGGATCCCAGCCACATCAATCCCAGCAGGATTCCGTGGGATCATTCCCCCCCATTTCCTCCAAACCCACCAAAACTGCCCAAACAAAACACTGGAGCTCAGACACAAAATACACCATGAGTTCATGAGCTCATTTTTACCTTAAATTCTTTGTTCTCCAGGTGTTCCCTGGAATCATCTTGGCAGAGGACAAATTTCCTTCTGGTAGCTGATGCTGGCAGCTTGCAAGATGATTATTAAGACACAACTGGGGAAAAAAAGATCTCAAAATAATGTCATCACCAGTGCTGCCAGGGATTTTTATGCTTTGGTTTTGCTGGGTGTTTTTTGAGGAGCAGCCTTTTGCTGTAATGTTGTTTTATGGGTTTGTTGTTTTTTTTTTTTTGCTTATTTTGCCTTTTTTCCGAGTGATTTACGACTGTCTCTGTCATGGTTTCATCCCTTCTGGAGGAGCTTTGTTTTTGTGAAGAGGCTGCAGCATGTCAGAATAAAGTGCAAATAGCCACTTCAAGGCTCTAACAAGTTCTGTGCCACTAAGAGCCTTTGATTCCTGCATTTAATTATGTCACATTGGATTAGAATAATCCTATTCCTCCTTGTTTCTCCAACTCGGTTTTCCGTACTTATCTTGCACTTAATTAAAAGTGCCTCCTTTGCTGCTGGGCTGGGAGGGAAATGAAGGCTGACACACGAGGGGACTTTGGCACTGGAGGCATCTCATTTTTAACCTGTCATCCTCTGCACCCACAGACAGATTTATCCCACTTTTCCTTCTTCCCTTGCCTGAAGAAATATTTGCAGGGTACTCTGAGGTGCAAGGAAAGCAGAAGTTGAATTCTGTGCTAATTTCTGGTGAAATTTGGCTAAACCTCCGCTCGTGTCTTGGCAGAGCTTTCCCCACCTCCCATCTTTGTTTTAATAATCATGTTTGGGCTTTACCATCTTTAAGGATTCCCCAATTCCATGATTTTATCAGAGCAATGAATCGGGGATTTTTACCCACCAGCAGGAAATGCTGCTTGGAGACAAAGCAAAGCAAATTTGGGGCTCTAGATACAATTATTCAGTTCTGAGTTGGCAGCTGCTTTGAGGCACAATGCCTGATTTTGAGGTCTGTTTTATTCACCTCTGACTTCTTTGGGTAACTCTCAGCTCCAGCAGCTGAGGAAGTTGGTTAGGATTTTCCGAGCACCTGCTCTTGTTTCCAGCCCTTATCGCTGTATTTCAGCTTTGCTCCGTTCAGTGGAGCGGGTTTTCCTGCCTGGTCTGTGGCTCAAGACCCTGGAGTCATCCTGGATTCTTGGGATCAGCCAAAGGATTTTAGGGCATTACGCTTCTTATTCCTGAAGCGGCGATTTGGGATTTTGGAGATTAAGGCGGCTTTTTCCTTTGATCCCTATTTTCTCCTTCAATCCCTATTTTCTCCTTCCTGTGGTGCCAGAAGTGCAGATCTGGACAGGAACCTCCTCTGTCCTGGCTGTCCCTACAGCCATGCAGCTCCATTTTCCTCCTCCCAGCTTTTCCAGAGGCTCCTCCTGAGCGTTTCCAGCCCGGTCTGGGGATCCGGCCGTGGTGCTGGCTGTCATCCTTGCTCCGGCGGATGAGGGAAAGTGTTTAAACTCTGTCACTGTAATAGGATTAGGCTTTTAAACCCTGAATGATTCCAGCTCCAGAGCAGCATTTTGAGATCAGATTTGGTTTCCCACGGCTTTTGATTATTTTGGGAAGCTGGCGAGCGAGGGTGCGATTCGCCACGCTAATTGTGGTGAGGCGCGCACGGCGGAGGCCCCGCGCCCAAAAGGGGTGGGGGAGAGCTTTGGCTTTCCCAGGGAGCCAAAAAAAAACCCCTCTGTGAGCTCTCAGGTGGGTCAGCACTTCCAGGGTTGTCCTTGTCTGTGGGTGATGGTGTGGGGGACTCCAGGAGCTCCCACAGCGGTGGGAAATCCTGGTGAAGCTGTGCCAGGCTGGTTTGGCTTCCAGCAGCTGCCAAGCACCTCCAGCGCTCCTGCAGCTTTTGTAACACCAAGTATTTGTAGCTGGGAGTTGCTCCCGTGCTCCAGGCCCTGCAGAGGCACCTCTGGAGGCAGGACATGCAGTCCCTGTGCCGCTGAATTCCTCTGGGTGAGGACTCATTCTTTGCGCCGCTGCCAATTTTCTCCTACTCTCGCTTGCTAAAATAATACATCGCAGTCACCTCTTAAATTAGACTCAGACTTAACCCTCTGCCAGAGTTCAGGAAACCTGGGTGAGGAGAGACTGGAATGTGCCTTTTAATTTGGGAAATACCACAGGGTCTCAGGTCAGCCAGCTGGATTTTTTACATGGTGATTCATGGGATCCCGGACAGGTTTGGCTTGGAAGGGACCCCAGAGAGCATCTCATGGGCTTGCTTTTCCTCAAATGGTTTGTTAGGAATCCCAACTTGCTTTTCCATAGGCAAAATTGTGTCTCCAAAGAAGTGCTGTCTGCTTCAGGGGTGTGCTACTCGTTTTCTATTCCCTGTTTTCAGCAGTTTCTCCCTGGATTTACGGTCTCCTCTCTGTCCACGCGTCTCCGAGTGCGGCGATGGCTCTCGCGGCGCAGCAGAACCGTTCTGGTGCCAAACTGGATCTCCAGGCTTCCCCCTCAGGTGATTCAAGCCCTCTGTAATCCTGACCCAAGGATCTGCAGAGTTTTCCCTCCGCCCCTTGATTCCACAGGAGGATGGGTGTCCTCCACAATTCATTGGAAAAACAACAAAGCTGCAAAGGAATAAATTATTGAGGCCTTGAATCAACAGGTGGCGAATGGGAAAGGCAGCCAAAAGGAAAGGGAATTATCTGTGGGCAAAACAGAGTCATTTTAAATGGGCACTAAGCTCTGTAATTGGAGCTGCAAGAGACCAAAACTTAACACTGGAAGGAAACCAGAAAATGGATGTACTTAAGGTTGGGCACTTATGAAAGTAGTTTTATTGCACATTACCGAATTTTATAATGTCTTCATTGTGTCACTGTTAAGTGTCCAGAATTATTATTATTTAATGTGTAAAATAAAAATGTGTTTAATGTGCCAGCGTTAAGTAGGTCTGTGGCAAAGTCAAGCCAGGGAGGGATATTTCTACGTTAGCACCCAGCATTTTGTCAAATAATGTTTTATGAAAAAAAGAACCCCAAATTTCTGAGAGCTGGAGTTTTCAGACTTCAGAGCTGTAAAAGCAGTGGAGTCTTTGTGTGAATTTTCTGAACACAGCTGGGATTTCCAAGAGGACACAGAGTTCTCTTCCTTAGGGATTTCCCTGCAAACAAAGATCTGAAGTTACAATATTTTCCTGGTTCCTGCCTCTGTTCTAAGCCCACTCATGGACTCACCCTGCACAATTCACCTGATTAGCAGTTGGCACTTGGGGTTCACGAAAATATGGAGCTATTTTGGGAAAAAAGGATCTGCAGCCCTACAGGAATGGAGATTTAGGATCCACACTAAAACCTTCAGCTGCCAAGCAGGCTCCTGTGGTAATAAAAATCCTCTCTTGTACAGATGTTTTGCACAGGATGTCACCAACATAAAACACGTCTGTCAAAATTTTATGTCTTTGCTTGTCCCATGTGGGAGGGGGAAGAAACCTGCTTGTCATGAGCTGGGCTTCAGAAAGAATGTGACAACGTGGTCTGTGTTAAAGCCCTGACACGACACCTTCCCACAGCAATCCAGGCAAGCCTCCAAATGTTTCTTCTTCTGCCACACTTGTAACAGGGAGGGAAATAAAAGAGGTGGCTTCCTGGGTGTGCGTGTGACCTTGGGAGAAATGAGTTTCGGTGCTGTGCCGAGGTCTGTGTCCGTTCTGATCATCCTGGCTGCTTTGGATTGCCTCCCTGTCCCTTCCTGAGCTTTCAGGCCGAGGTATCGGATCATATCTTTTAAGAAGATTGAAGGGAATTAAGTCTCCAGGCTCAACTCTCCTTTTCCAAGCAGCTGACAAATTTGAGTGTGTTCTGTGTGGCAGTTACTGGAAATAGCTGAAGTCTGTGGAGGGTGAGCCAGGATCCATAAAAATGTTCTTCCTACTTAGGATGACAATTTATAATTTAACTGCAGCTCCCCAGCCTAATGATGGCAGATTTACACGCAGCGCCCTCCAGCTCGGCCGTGCTTTATGACCAAGGAACTTCCCTGCGTGGCTTCTGGGCATTGGAACAGTGGGGAAAGTGTGGGAATAAAGCAGGGAAACCACATCCAGGAGATCCTCAGCACGCCCCTAGAACACGGTGTCTTTGTTAACTGGGATAACTTAAAACTGATTGAGGTGTGTGTGGGCCAGGAAATGAAAGGTGTGGTTCTCTTGGGAGATCTGCAGTTTTCCTCTCTGGAAGCAGGGAGCAGAAGTTAGCCAGGGAAAGAATTCAGTTGGGATTGTAATTTTCAGGTGGATGAATAGATGTGGATGAATAGATGTTGATGATGAGAAGTAGCCCCAAGGAGTGTGGGTGAGTAGGAAAAGCACAAAGGGGAAGCAGCCTGTGGCACTTCCTTGAGATGAGAAAAGAGAGAGAACCCAAAATCTAAGACAGAAAACTTTCTGCTAAAATAAAAAGTTACCCAAAAGGTGATTCTGTTCTGTTTTTATGTTTTATTTTTAGGTCAGATTGCTTATGAAAGTTTAAACGCTTCACGTTGCAGAACAATTTCTCTTTGCTTGCTTGGTGTGATTACACAAAGCTCTGCAGGAAGATGTGCTGCAGCTACAATGTCATTAAATAACATTTTTCTCTTGGTGGGTTTATTCTCTCCTTCAGCAGAATATTTAATTGTCACTGATGCTGATGGGAATTGCGTGCCTTTGGAGGCAGATTTAATATGGAGATCATTCCCCAGCCAAGGTAAACAGGGTGAAAGACACACACAGAGAATTAAAGACAAACTGTAAATAAATATCTGCCTCAGAGCAAGTTCTGTAAAGACAGAGCATCCAGCTCTTCCTTGCAGCTCAGCTCCTCCTCGGAAGGGACGCAGAATTACCCGACAGGGGATGTGTGGTACAGAGAAGTTCTGCAAGACAGCAGAACATCCACCAGACTCAGAGAGGCAGCAAGCACAAAGTAAATTGAAAAGTTTGCAATTATCTCCCAAATTATAAACCACACTTTCCAAGCCCCACAGCGTTTTATGGAATGGCAGCTTGGATTGGGAAATCCCACCCCACCCCACCTGACCTTCCTCTGGCCAAGAGAACCTCTGAGAAGAGCCTGGGATGACTCTGTAACCACCAGCCCATAAAGCCAGCTCACCCTCTGTGACAGACACAGATTTGGGTGTTAACGTGTCACATTCCCAAAGAAATTCCCAAAGAAATCTGGCCTGTGTGTGCTCAGAGGGAGCTGCAGCAGGACAAACGGCTTTGCAAGCCCAAAGTGACGGATACAGGTTTCCTGAGATGTTTTAAATGTTTTTCTCCCCACCCAGCAGCTGCAGCTGAGTGAAATGCAAATATCAATCTGGTTTCCTGGGAAGTCTTTAATTCCTCATGAGCGGAAATAGGAGTATAAATTATATGCAGAATTAATTTCTGCCATTCTATAAATCAGTTTCTGACTGGGATTTGGATATTTACAGGCCTGACAAAGAGCTGAGCCTCTCTCCCAGAGCCCACACAGAAAAACTCCTTCCACAAACTCATCACCTCACAAGTTCGGTTGGTGTTTCCAGGGTTCCAGGGTGGGGAATATTGATTGATGAATTTTGTGGAAGTAGTAAATTTTTGGAAGAATTCTGCTATTGTTTTATTAAATAAGGCTGGGGCAGGAAACTTGCCTGGGTGTGGAAAACCTGATGGAAAGCCAGTTGATTTTTAGGGCCTACAAAACAGACTAAGACTCCTAAAATACTTTGAAAATTTTACCTACCTTTCAAATTTTTTTCTATAACCACCAGGCAGGCCTGGAAGAAAAAGCCAAAACTTGTGGTGAGATATTTGTAATATCATTTCTGCTTTGCTCAATGATAGAAGCTCTCAGGAGGTGGAATTTGCTCTTCTGGAAGGTTCATAGAGAGGATCCTTGGCTCTGGTATGATTTAACCTCATTCTGACACGGATCGGTAAAACAAATGAATATTTTATAATAAAAAAATAGAAGCATTATGAGATTGTAGGGAGGGAAAAAAAAAATCTGTCTTGTAATTTGAGTGTACAGTTTGAAGAACTTGCAATAGCTGGAATTGGGGCCTTTTAGGATTCCTCAAACCGAGCAAAAGGAAATAATTTTTAATTGGGGCAAGAGTTTGCTTGTGGCTGCAGCATCTCCCGTGGGGTGCAGGCCCAGAAATGTGTGTAACAAATACTGAAGGGTCAGACTTGCCTGGGTCCACGTGCCCTGCCTGGGAGGAAGAGGAGGAGGAGGAGGAGGAGGTCAATGGCACTGCCAGGAATTCCCACATTTCTGGGGCTGCTGGGCTGAGGGCGGATGGAAGCCTCGGGGAGAGGCTGAGGCAGGAGGAGCTGGGAAGCTGCACAGTTTGAAATAGATGGCAGAGGCTGTTGGAGGGCAGATTTTGGCTCAGGAGATGGGAAAGAGGGTTTAAGGAAAGAAGCCAAGCTCTCTCTGTAATACACCATCAGAAGTGTTTATTCTGCGGCAGTGAGAAGAACCGATAATCAGGTGTGTGCACATCAATTATTTAAAACCATTCCAGCAAATACAGCCCTTGACCCCCCCTCACCCCCCACCCCCCCAACAAAAATACTTTGAGTGATCAAAATTTATTTTGATTCCTTCTGCTTCAACACCAAGCATTTGTTCAACTGGATTTGCTGTCGTCACGTAGGAGGGGAAAGAAAAATTAAAAAACGAAAGAGCTTGGGCAAGACAGTGAAGTTTTTTTCCTCAGCTCTATCAAGAAGATGTCCTTTTGTTCTGAAATACTACAGGAATCACAGTAAGTCTTATAAAAGTTATCCAGTCACTGGAGCACTGAACACTTCAGAATCTGTTTCTTGCAAATCCTTACTTCTTTTTGGCAGCTTTTCTAGTTAGGAGAGTGATGGAGAAATCGAGTCCGTGGGCAGGTCCACACCTTTGCAGTCACACTAAAAGGATGAACTGGAAGCACAAAAAGAAAAATAAAGACAGTGTAAGAAATGTTGTCTGAAAGAGAAATTCCTGTCCCATGAACACAGAGTTATTTAAAAGAAACCCCAAACTTAGCCTTATTTAAGCACAATAAAATCAGCCATGTGGCTGCTGCTGATCTATGTAACTCAGATGTCTCACACTCATAGTCCTGTTAGAAACATCCATTTGAAGCCCATTATAAACATAATTAGTTTCTGATGGGAACTGAGTGAGCAGTTGTTATCTCCCCACTCCCTGGGGTGGCCCAGCAGAGGGAAGATGAGCTCCCCATACCCCATTTGATCCCTTTGCTCAAAATGGGGAGGGAAAGGAGATGGGGAGGGGGGAAGGAAGAGGAGAAAACGCTCAGCTCCTGCTTTTGTATTCAGGACACATCCCCACTGCCTTATTATCACATCAGAGAGTCTGGACCCATCGGCGCTTTCATTACGCAACCATTTCCTCCCCCAAGAATTTCCAATTCTGCCATTTTAATTTGTTTGGGGGACACTCGGCAGCCTGCTCCCCTATCAGAGAGGAAATTTGGTTTATTAGACAACATCTCGGAGCAGTTAATCCCACAACTTTATTTTAGACCTTGAGAGGTCAATGCATAATTTAGAGGGGTTTGGATTCCGTTCTGATTGCTTCTCGCTGGAAGCCAACCTCAATTATGCGAGCGCGGCTTTGCGAGGGCCAAAGCCTCGCTTTAATCGTCAAATTTGCTGCCAGGGACCCTGACTGCTGGGTCTGGCCTGCAGGGTGGCAGCCTTGGTGTGCCCAGGCTCCTGGAATCCTCATTTCCAGGGGAATGGGAGCAAACTGCAGCTGCAGCCCCCCCTGCAGCGGTAAAACTCCCCCTGAATTACAGCCTGCGGCACGTGAAGGACGGGAATCCTGTGGCTCACAAACAGGAAGGAAGGAGCAGCAGGATCTTTCCCAGCCACAGCCCTCCTGCCACGAATAATTGTTTCATTTTTGCTGCCTTTGTTTTGCTGGCCTGTAAGAATCCCAACAATTATGTGGCCAGGGACATAAAAAGGCATAAGAGCCAAGGAGATCGTTTCCAGACAGTTCACAAAGGCTCCTCTGTCACACGGTGCTCCAGAGAAATTCTCTGCTGATGGCTCCCGTTACAAGTGGAGGGAATGAAACTTGGAAATACTGTTATTTCATCTTTGTGACACATAAAGAAGTCAATTCAAATGTCAGTTTGCAGCGGAACACGAGATCTCGCTGAAATGCAAGGCCCATTCAAACTTAAAAAATGACAGCGAGCTATAAAAATATCCCGTGTATTTTCAGGACATGGTGCCATTACAGAGCTGAGAGTTGGAGAGACAGACTTCTTTCTAAATAAAAAGCTAAGAACAGGAAAAAAAATTCTGGATTCTCTAGTGTTTGCCTCATTTCCTTGAAAAGCTCCTGAAACCAACGTCATGTTTATTTAGCTTTTAATCACGAGTTACTCAGTCCTCTTTTAATTAAAGCTGAGCCAAATTTAATGCATTTTAACAGCTACAATTCTATCAAATGGTCCACTTGGATACCCTTTTCTGACCAAGCCTCACTTATCCAAAGATCTCATCACTCCAGTCATCTGTGATGTTAGCAGTGCTCTAAGATAAGGGAGTGTGAGTTTGTTGTTGCATAAAAATTCGTGTGTTTACTCCTTCCAGGTTTGAGGAATGACCCCCAGACAGGACAAGTAAGGAGTTTCTGCCTTGCTGACCTTGCCCCTGCAGCTCTGAGAACCCAACACAGTTCCTGCCATGTTTGTGGCAAACCTCCCTTTCATTTCCCTGTGGGCACAGAAAGCAGATGTTTACGTGTGTGGCTGATCTGTACTGGGTAGATATTCAGATTTGTAGATATAAATACGTGTCACACACGTATATGTGACATGCAACGGCTGTGTTTGTCCTTTCAACTCCATGCAAGTCTACAGAAGGAGTTTGTGCTTCAGCAGGCTGCAGTTTGTGTCCAAAACATTAAAAAAAGGCCCAAAAAAAGTGATTTTTCTGCAACAGCTTGGCAGGCTCAGACCCTAAATGACTCACCCAGTGTCTGAAGGCTTCAGAGCTCTGCAGACAGAAGCAAAGCCGTCATGATCAGGCGAGCACACTGCTCACGTGGCCTGCTTGGAATTTAACGGGAAAATCTGAAAACGAATGTGGCAGGAGCCCAGCGCATGACCAACCTCCCAGTCCGGCGAGAGACGTTCCCATCCTTTGCCCGTGTCCTGACAGACTGCAACGTGTCAATCCGAGCTCCATCCGTCCTACACGCGCTTTCTGTGAAGGGAGGAACGAGGCCACGCGCGGATCCCGCTCCGGATCCCGCCCGGCGCCCTGGCCTTTCCTGGCAGCTGACAAAAGGGGTCGATGCTACTCCGCTGGCAGCAGCTGCATAGGAACAGTCGTCGGGTTCGGGTTTGGGGCTTTTTTGTTCATTCTCTTATGGTTTCTTGGGTTTGTTTGGTTTTTATTTTTGCTGGGAAGAGCGGTGTCCGTGAGGTCCTGTCCTGACGATGCCGAGTGAGCCGGAGGGGGCAGGAATGGGCCTGGCCGGGTCCCCGCCGGTGCTACCTGACCTTCTGCAGCTCCTGCCGCAGCCAGGAGGGCAGCGGCTGCCCCAGCCTGTGCAGCAGCTTGGACAGCTCCACGTTGTGCTCGCGGTAGTAACTGGACAGAAACGCTCGGGACTGCGAGGGGGGAAAAGCAAAGCAAGGTCAGGTTAGAGGAAACCACAGGTGCTCTGCTCCCCCTCTCACGGGGGGCACTCGGGGCTCTCTCTTTCAAAGCTCGAGTTTCTGGTTTTTAAAAAACATCAATCCAGTGAAAATACGACAAATTTAAAAAAAAAATGGGGAAAAAAAAAGACAAAGAAAAGCAGCGTTTTTCTTTGGGGTCAATACTAGAACTGCTCCCACAAATTTTTGAGAAGCCCTTACCTCTTGGTCCATTGGTGGGTATTTCCGACCTTTGCTTTTCCCCAGGCACTTTGTTTTCCCTCCTTCCAATAACTGGCACCAGAAACCTTTCTGAGGGTCGAACCTGTAGAGAATCATATCTTTTAAACAGACCTGGCTACAGAAACATCTCCTGGCTCCTGAGACATCAGTGTTAGCCCACAGTTACTGCTGCGCACATCTCTCTCCAGATGACTGGAATTGTGAGCACAGAGTGGGAAACAGCTTCCCTTTCCTGTGGAAACTCTGGGGATTCATTTTTTTTCCCACAGATCTGCCTTGGAAGTGCCTAAAAGCAGGGAGTCTTTGTGCTCTAGCTGCACTGGGTAGTTTTTGTTCTGCTTGTGCAGCACACGGGGTGATCTGCAGGTGTCCTAGGGAAGCTCTGGTTGGTGCTGATGATTTAACCCTCCTGAAAAGTTGGCTGCTCCCTTATCGCTGCATCTAAATACCATTTTCCTTCCTAAGACGGCATTGTAGCATCAACACAGTCTCAGCAGCCTTATCAGAGACATGCAATTTGATTGTGATGTCTGAAATGCAGAGATAGAAGAGGTTTAGATTAAGGCTTGCAAACACGCACTCGCTGAGGAACGAACAGCACGTGGCGCTAAGTTTGGAATTTATTGCTGTGGGACTTGCAGCAGGCATAAAACATCCAAAAGCTGCTACATTCCTGCTACTCAGCAGATGTTTGAGAAGGAGGAAGGGTAATTGGCCGGGACACTGAGTTAATTAGTTACACAGCACCTTTCTGCCCCTGCTCCGTCCGTACGACACGGACGCGCCTGCGGTTTCCGTACGACACGGACGCGCCTGCGGTTCGCTGCTGTGCAGGAGCGAGTGGATTTCAGGAGAAGAGTGAGCCTTCTTCCCGGGTTTTTTCTTGCCCAGCTTATTAATGCAGGCCTGACCTTTGTTTCCTAAATTGTCTCTGTAGCAGTACCAATTAAAAACAAATAAATCATTGATTAAATGGGTATATTGATGATGGATTCGTTTCTGCTTTGGCCTTCCCCATCTGCTCCTCGCATGGTGAAGTGCTTTAGCTGCCTTGCATTAATTTCCCAAGAGGAGCAGCAAAATATCGTGTGCTGGGTAAGAGGGAAACTGCAAAACTGTGCCCCAAAAAATATTCCTGCCTCAGAAGGAACTGTTTTCAATATTATGAAAAGGGTGTGCACATTTGGGAAGAGGAAAAGAGGGTGAGACAGTTGGGGCTGAATTCAACCCTCTGCGTTCAGGAATCACAGAACTCTCAGGGCTTCTGTAAGCGTAATTGGGCAGAGTGGAAGTATTTATTTAAAAATAGTGATAGCCCTAAGGCTAAAGCTACAGGGGAGCATTTTAGAGCTGTCAGCAGGAATCTTCGGAGACCTGGTTCTCTTCCCTTCCCTGCAGAGGAAGCCTGGGGGAGAGGCAGGGTTTTGGGAAGGCAGTACCTGCTGCCAGAGGCAGGGAATGCCTGCGAGGGCAGAGCCAAGAATTGCCACCATGAGGATCTTTCTCTCATTCTCTGACAGAATGTAGCAGCCCTCCAAGGGAGAACATTTTCCTAAGCACATTCTGCTTACCTTGTGTTTTCCCCGAGCCCTGCCTCTGTGTCCCCTCTGCTCCCCTCCCATGGCTCTGGATAGTGCCTGCCTTCTGCCTGGCTTGACTTTACTCTCCTGCAAGCCTTTCACATAATTAGTCAGGGTGATGGACTTGCAGCTCAGTGCTGTTCACAGGACTGGCTCCTCAGGCTGCTTCCTGACACCTTTAAAAATGTGTGGTGTGCAGTTGTCAGGCAGTAATGACCAGGAACAATCCTAGGCAATCTTTTCCCCTTTGACAAGCCCCACCAGAAAGCAGCTACATACTTTACTGCATTTTGCCCTTCCATCCCAAATCTGTGCAGAACTGCGTGCTTCCACAGCACATTTGCATTCTTGATGCCTCTAAACAAGGAGCGCATAATTTTATGGATCTGTTTACAATCCATTTTTCCTGTCCAAACCAGTACGAGAGGCCAAATTTCTTCGTGCTGTGCGACTCCACTGACTTTAATTTCATTCCAGAAAGGAAGATATATGTCTGTGGGCGTGGATTTTAAGAACCCAGCAGAAGGCACTGCAGATGTGCAGTTGTGAGTTGTTCAAACATCAATAGCTCAGCTCTGTGATCAGACTCCTCCTCCCCTCCATCCGCTTTGGAAACCAGAGACTTAAAAGACTGAGTTCTGAAATCCAAAATTCTTCCTCTTGAAAAAGGTTTTGGCAGAGCAACTTTCTTAAGCACTGATGTCTTGCTTTGAACCTGTGATATCAATAAGCTGAACCCTGCCAGGAGAGGAACCATTAAATGGTAATTGTGAGCAGAGAGGAGCAGTGTGGGGCAGCCACAAAGTCCGTGCCTGTGTTTCCCTCAGGACCAGCCTGCAGGGAAGGTGAAGCAGAGGCTTTTCTGCGTCCCGCTCCATGTGCTGGCTCGTGCTCTCTGCTTGCACAGGGACTTGGATAAGCCTCCACTGCAGTGCCAGGCTTCCCAGATATCCCAGGGCTTGGGCTGTAAGGAGATGATGCTCCTCACACAGAGGCTCAGGGCAAAAGCTCCTTACAGTTTTCTGCTGGACTAAGAGGGGAGAGGGGAATTCAGCCCAATCTCTGCAGGAGTGTCAGCCCTACATGGAAATCCAGACAGGAAAATGGGATTGGGGAATGAGTGGTTCTAACCCAACCTCTGCCATCAGGCTCCTACAGGGATGATAAAGACACTTAAGCCAAACTTTCCACACCTGACACTCCAGGCTTCAGCTCCTGGAGACTCCACGCTTTTCAAAGTTATGGTTGTCCTGATGCATTGTCTGTTTGTAATTAATAATCATCCTGGTGGGAGGGGGATGCACCCTGGGATCCCACAGGGCAGGTGAAAAAAGGAATACACTCACGTGAGGGCTTCAGAGTAATTGTAGTGAGGAGAGACTCCCAGAAACTTCTGCACTTCATCCATCACTGTAGCAGGGTCACTTCTCAGCTGCTGTCCATCAATAATGAGCAACTGCAGGGGTAAACATGGCACTTATTTGGAAACAGGACCAAGGTAAACAAAATAATGGCATTATTTCACTTCTGTGACAGCCTGGGTTTAAATTAGCACCTGACTTTGTACAGTGGTTAAAAACATTCATATGGATGAACTCCTTTTTTTAGGTTTACTTTTTGCTTCATAGAGTTGTATTTGCCTAGGTGGGCACCTTGCAACTCTGTGTGTGCACCTTGTTCCAATGCAGGAGTTAAACCTCCCAAGCCAAACCTGAGTCTCAGAGAATTCTGACAAGAAGAGATAAGCAAAGGATGTCAAATATTGTTGAGTTTTATAAGGTGTCTGTGGGCAATCCTGAGGAGAGAAGGCAGCAGCTCCAGGTGAGGGCAGAGGTAGAACAGGGCATGGGATGCTCATCACCCTTTGCATGCTCAGAGTTTGCCAGGACATCCCCATCTCCTCTGGAGGAGTAAATGGGGGTGAGGTGGGTGAGGAGGAGACAAGCAAGGCCTGTTTGCTCCCAGAGCAATACTGCCCTTGCTACCAGCTCAGCAGCTGCAGGCAGGACTCCCTCCCCATTTATGAAAGAGTACAAAGGCCAGAGATGAAAGAAAGAAGTAAATGACTATCTGAAATTTTCTCCCTTCTCCTGGAAATGGGATTGACCTGTTTCTCCTCTCTGTAGTACAGCTGAGACTATGAAAACAAAAGTGAGGATTGCAAGAAGGCAGTGAATCTAGTTCTTTTTGTTGTGGGTTTTTCTCCTGACAAAGTAGGCGACACTCGGCTCCTTTCAGCAAAATTCTGCCTCACCCAGAGGAGTCTCTGGGGATCCTTGTTCATTTGCTCCTCGTGAAACAGCTTTTCACAGCTTTGTCTACTGACATGTGGCCATGTGCTTGGATAAAGAGTGCCCGTGCATGTACTTCGTAGTACTGAAATGTTTGCTTTAGGTTATTTTCTTATTACGACTTCAGCGACGGAGATACTCTTTAGATCTATGCCTTTAGGTGAATTTGTCATGGCAAAGGTTATAAAAGACAATTTGATGGAATAGCTGAAGGAAGAGGGGGCAAAAGGAGGAATCTATGCTCCAGCCCGAGAAGGGCCAATTCCATAGCAGGACCCAATAAATGTGAAGCTTTCTATGACAGGGACTGAGTGGGAAGCAGGACGAAATCCCTTCTTAGAAAAATCCCTGGCATTTTCTAAGCAAATTTTCCAGACCTTCCCACAACATCTCATGCTGCAGCTGCAGCTTTCTCGTGCAGCAGGAGCCTCGGGGACTCCTTTGGGGCTTGCCAAGGCTCAGGGAGCCGAGCCTGGTCCTTACCTGGGAGGCAGGGAAGTGCGAGAGCCACCTCTGGATGTGCAGCGCGTACCAGCCGGGCGTCAGGCAGCGCTTCTGCAGCGCCCGGATCTCCGGCGCTGCCCAGGGGCTGCAGGTGATCACTTGGTAAAAGTTGAATTTCAGGGCAGCGGGGTCCTCGTGGGAGCGCTGGTGCTGGTGGGAGACATTGAAACACCTTTCACTGGGATGCTGGGGATGGAGCCTGGAATCCTGCAGGAGCTGCCAGGAGGGCTGTGCTGGCAGCCCTCGGCTCCTGCTCAGCGCCAGCTCTGCCGGGCAGGAGAGGGATGGGGGCCAAGGAAGCAGAGTGGGGACAGCACTCCCTCAAGGCTCCCCTGGGGCGTGAGGAGTCACTCTTGTGCTACTTTGCCTTGGCAGCTGTAAAGGTGCCAATGAGACATTACACGGGACCCTGGCCGTGCTTTATCCCTTGCAGAACTTCCTGGCAGTATCAGAAATGATGTGTTTCCTGCTTATTCCAGCATTATCAATCTGAGTCCATTTTAACACTGCATTTAGTGTTTCCTTTATGTGCATGCCTACACCACATTTCACGAGTGTGCCTATACATTTTGCTAAAAACAGAATTTTTAAATGGTGCGGATTTTGTTACGGAAGGGCGTGGGCTCGGTAAAAAACAAGGGAGAGCATCCTGGAGTTTCCTGGGGAAAACAACAGGCTCGCTTTTGTTTCCAAGGAGAAAAAAAACCACAAAGCCACTGTCTCCAGACACAGCTCTTTTTAGCTCCTTGGAAACTTCAGGAGACACTGGGTCCATTTGTGCCCTGCTGAGCTGACGCTGGGGGAAGGGATGCGGGGCCAGATCCGCAGCAGGAAGAGCTCTGATTCCCTGGCTGGGCCCCTGCTCCTTTTCCCTGTGTATCTCCCTGCTCTCCCTCTCTGCCCTGTCAGCTGTAATTGAGATTAAACTGTTTGTTTCCAGCTGGTGGCAGCTCTGTGCTGGGAAATTTCATCATTTCTGACACCGGTGTCGCAGGTGCCAAGTGCAGAAGCTGGCATCCTGCATCCTCCCGCTTCCACACGGTGCCAGTGCTGTGCCACAACTCCTGCTCCTCACTCAAGGACACACTGGCTCCACCGTGCATTCCCTGGGGCAAAGAATCCCCTACCTGGTACCAGGAATAGGCGCGGTCGGACGGGTCGATGAGGATGGTGATGATCTTGGCCTTGGGGATGAGGGAAGCAGCTCTCTTGGGAGCTTCCTCAGAATGGAAATAGTTGGCACTTTTCTCAAAGAGGAGGTCGGTGGTGATGTTGGAAGGAGTGGGGAAGAAATCCATGTACCTGGGAGGGGAAGAGGCTTGTTAGAATTAGCAGTAGCACAAAAGGGTCGTGGCCCCGTGTTTCCCGTTTCATGGGGGGTGAGAAGGTGAACTTTCAGACATAATTCTCAAGAAGCAAAATTGAATTTGTCAGCTCAGCCCAGATGGGAATAATGGGAATGCATCTTGGCTCTTAGGTGGTGTTGGTAATAGCTAAAGCCCTCATGAAGTCTGGTAATTAGGTTTTTCCTGTGATGGATGGGATTTTTGCTAATAACTTCAGCGTCAAAGGGATATCTTTCACCGGTTTGGAGTGAGTTCAGTTTTAGCTGCAGAAAAAAAAATGGGAAAAGCTTCAAAATGTCAACATTTAATGTCAACATTTAAATGTCAAACTGTTTAATTTTAACATTGTTGAAGTACTTCATTTTGGAACTGACATATCTTTGCTTTTGGACGCTCTCGGAATGCAAGATTTGAGTTTTGCCTTTGGATAGTCTCTTCCATTTAAAAATTGATTGGATGGATTCTCATGAAGAGATAAATGGAACCCTACTTCATGAAAAGCCACTTTGGGAGGAACAGAGTTTAAGTCAGTGCAGCTACAGCCACGACAAGACAGAGATGTTATTCAGCGTGGAGACAGAACTCATGACAGAGCTGCCTCTTGCATTCACTTGTGTGAAAACTCAGAAAAGTCTTACTGTAATAGCTAAACAAAATTAGGACCTTGATTAAATGTCCCATCATTACCAATTAGATTCTCTTTCTATCTGATAATTCCAAGCATAAGAGATTCATCCAGCAATTAAACCGATGTCACACCCGCTCCTGGAATTGTTCCACTGTGGTTTTCCATGTACTGAGGATGAGCACCTCGTTTTCCTCATTCTTCTTACCAGTCAATTCCCTTGTGGTAGTTGTTGCCATTGAAAAATTGAACTTCCTCAAAAGTTTTTGGACTGGGGAGATTGCTGATAATGGAAGGATGCATCAGAAGGAATAAATAAAGGGCTGTTGTTCCTATGCCAACAAAGAGAGATGCCATTAGGAAATATTAAAAAAAAAGAGCTCCTTTGACTTTGTAGCAACTTTTTAAAAGCTTTTCTTGTGTTTCTTACCTGTTTTCTGGGGTCCTATCACCAGGAATTTGGGCAGGTGGTCGCAAGTTTTGTCTCTGGACCAAATATCCCTGTGTCGTTTATCGTCACACGGGTTCTGAAGGAGAAAAGGCGGCTGTGGACATGGCACTGGGGGGATCCAAAATCTTTGCAGGGTCTCAGTGTTATGCACTAATGCCAGAGCCCTACACTGAGTAACCAAATCCCTCTGTGAGCGTGTACAAGGGTCTGGAATGACTGAGAACTAGGTTCAGTCATTAGCAGAAAAAAAGAAGAAGGGGGAGGAAAAAGATTGAAACATTGATTTAATCACGTTTCCATTTGAGGTTAAAATGGAAACCTCTGAATAGCTTCGAGGCATTACTTTTTGAGCTGTCAGAATGGTTTCGGATGCATGGGGCTTAGTGCCAATTTTAATTTACGTGAGAATGCAAAAGGGAAGGACAAAATAGGGATGTGGGATATTATTCATCTCCTTATCTTTCTACTACCTATGAATGCAAAATAAAAACCTGGGAACAAAAGGCCCTGCAGAAGAGGTTGGGACTGGCTGCCTCTTCAAAGCAGTTATCATACAGATGCTGCTTTTGCATAGTGTTGGCTGGTAGCAGAGCATACGCTTTGCTGGGGAATCAAATTAACAAAGTATGACGGAGAAAATCATTAACTGATGGGAATTGCTGCGGCCCAGTGGAAATATTATAGATTTATACTTCCTTTGTAGCTGGGCCATAAAAGAATAGGGGAAATTTTCTGCACCTTTTTGCCAGTGAAAGCCCTAAATAACTGCTCAGGTTTCCTTGATGCCACCCTGGATTTATGCCTGCCTGGCCAAAGGCACAAGGTGGCTCACGGTGTTCCGGTTCAGAGAAGAGGCAGGTGTGTGCAACCATTAAACTGCAGCGCTGGGATCACATTCCCACCCTTAAAAAAAGGCTTTTTAAAAGATGCTTGTTTGTGGATTGCAGCTGGAGGAGGAAGGGGAGGTGACTTTACCTGCCAGAGAGGGTCTGTCTGCTCGGGGAAGAGCTCGAAGTACTTCTGAGCCAGCTGCACGGGGGGCAGCGTCTGCAGCTTGAGGTTTGTGGAGCTCTTGACAAAGCTGGCAAGGTTGGCAAAGGTGTACAGGCCCAGGCGGTCGTTCCCATAGTTGGACAGGTGGGTCATGAAAATGCTGATCTGGGGGACAAGAGGAGACTTTCAGGCAGGGCACACCAAGAAATCCAATATACTGCCTCACCCCAGTGCTGCCTAGAATAGCATGGCTGTAAGGAGGGGAATAAATTCTGCCACACAAACACTCCCAGGCTTTGTGAATGATGGTATCTCAGCTAAGTATCTCTGTCTTTTTTTTTCTCCTTAAAGCTGATATAACTTCTTTCTTTTTATCAGCCTTCACGTGGCCACTGCCTTGTAGATCTCATGATTTATCTCAGAAGGATAAAGAGAGTTTAAAGAAATAATGTGACAAATGTATTTCCCAGCATTTTCTTTCCAAGAGGTGATTAAACTGAGTTTTGTGGCTGGTTTGCCTGTAGGTTGTCATTATTTACTTTTATGAAGATGGCACCAAACCGAATGTTGTCACTTGGATGTTTTAGCGCATTGGCCTGAGACAGGATGGACTGACAGTGAAACCTGATTACAGCTGCAGGCAGGTTTGGGGGACTGAAGCACCTCATTCTGAAGAAATTAGCTATCAGCATTGAGGACACCTGATTTCCAGGTTAATGGTTTGCTTTGCAGAGCGGTAATTGTGTCTCTAATTGTTATCAGGTGGGGATGATTAGGAGTGGGTGAAGTTTCGGTAGGGAAGAGGTTGCAGGATTACACGTGCACCTTTCTCCTTTGGAAGAATCTTGTTCAGGTCAGTGAATTTTGATTTTTTTTAATTAAAAATTAATTGAATTAAAGGGCTGGAGGGTAGCTGGATGTGGTTTGAGTGACACCTTGCACAGCCCAGGCGTGGGGGACAGTGCTTAGGCAGCATTCCTTCGGAGCTTGGAGTGTGGGTCAGATATGCTGGAGATAGGCTCTGAAATACTTCTCTGTGTGTCTTGGGAAGGATTTTAGCTGTGATTCACTTGAGGAGAAAGCTTTCCCTCCAGCTTCTGCTCTGTTATCCCAATCTTGTCCCTAGAACATCACAAGGAGAAGAAGCCACCAGCCCCCTGCTCTCACCCTCTCGCTGTGCCAGGGTGGTGCTTCTTTAATCTTCAGCCCCCAGCACTGGGAAACATGTCCATTAATTTGTTAAATTTTTATCAGGGCTTTCAGTACCTCTCCAAGGGAGAGGCAGATGGAGCTTAGGAGAAAGGGTCCCTCACAGCCTATCTGCAGTGGGTTTGCATTTTGCACACTTTATGCTACAGAAGGGAATTTTTTCTTCACTTTTGTTCTGCTCTGGGCCTCAGCTAAGCAGAGATTGGAAACTGTGCAAGTTGATTTTTTCTGTGGAAACTGTACAAGTTGGTTTCTCCTGTGGATTGATTTGGTGTATTCCAGTGCCTGAGTGTTTTGTGACCCCAAGTATTTGCTGTGAAACAGAGTGAATCTTAAAATTACCCTGGACTTGGTGCATGTCTCTGTGTAGTAGCCTAGAAACTTATCAGGAAAGTAATAAATCAGCCACTCCTCATGAAATAAGCCCCCAGCCAACACAAACACATCCTTGTTAGTTTAACTCCTGTAAATGTGAAAAGTTTTTCCTGCAAAGTGTTTTAAAGTGATGAAAAGGAAAGCACTCTCAGGAAATGTTGATGGAGAATATCACCTTGTCTCTGGAGCGTTTGTTTGATGAGTGCTAAAGGGTCTGCCAATGACATTTGGTATTATTGCAGTAAATGAAGTATGCAAGTAAATCTGTGTGCTCTTTGTGCTTTGTTTACACTTCAAAATGGATGAGATGGTTTTTAATGTTAAAATGTTCTTGTAAGAGAGGAATATTAGGTTATTCTAGGAATTTCATTAGGCTGCAAACCAATTGGAAAGATCCAATTAATCCATCTTCATGGACTCAAAAGATCTCGGACATTTCTCTTGACTACTTTTGTACTCTTGATCTTTTTGGAAGTGAAAAACCCTCAGATATGATGTGTTATTTGTGAATAAAACTGGATTTTATTCTTTGCCATCTATCTCCAAATCACAGGGGATGAGAGGTGATGGGTTTTAACTGTTCATGTTTAGAGCAGGGATGTTATCAGGTTGTTTGTAAAGTAATGGCAGGACCATGGCACCGTTTCTCTCTGTGGTTTTTTGTTCCTAGGGCTATTCCACATCACTTAGATCTAGAATTGAGATATACATTGTTTTTTCTATACAGAACATTTGTATGTGCAGGCTTGTGTTATAGAGAAAATGAACCTCCAGCAGCTAGTGGAGAGAAAAAAGGGCATTTTAGAAAGATTATTGGAATATAAACCAGTGCCTTGCAACTGCCTTCTGTGCTTAGAGTTTGTGTGCTTGCTCTGGATGCACAGCCCTATTAAATCAGAACTAAGAGCTTTTTTTTCATTCTGTGTTTGCCAAACCTATCACAGACTTAGCTAAAAGCGCATGCTTTCAGACAAAGGCTAGCCACCTGCCTCTGGAGGGCACATCTCAAGGATGGCAATCCCTTGTTGGGAATAAGATATTGGCTGATTCTTTTCTGTTGATATCTGTAACTCTCCCTCTTCATCTATCAAGCACTTGCAATGAAAAAATCCATTAGCAAACTTAGGTATGAATGTGTTCCACCTCCTCCTCCTCTCAGCCATTCCATAATTAAATAGGGTCAATGTTCCCTTTTAGGTCCTTTCCTCCTGCTGCTTGTTTGGCCCTGGCCCATTGCTGGAAAGCCCAGGAGCCAGGAATGGGTGTCATGTGGGAATTCCCCTGTTCTGAGAGGAAATCGATGCTCATTGTCTTTAGAGGCTTTATTTCCTTGCCTTTTCACCTCTTAATAAGATTTGCCAGAAGGGAGGAATTAATGGGAGCGGTGTAGCTGGGCCTCGTGTGTGACAGAGCCATGTCAGGCGATGCAGGGCATTCTTGCCAGAATGTTTGGGTGCGTTTTTCCCGCTCCAAATCCACCAGAATGAGTTCTGCCCCTTGGATTTCTGGCTGTGCAAACGGGGTGGCAGAGCTGGGGGATGCAGACCTGCCAGGTTTTCATGTGCTCATCTCTGCCAGGCTGGCCATGGCAGTGCCTTTTCCAGTCTGGAGCGGCTCTCCCACCCCAGCAGCCTCTCCTGTTACGGATCTCCAGGCTCATCCCTCCTGAGCCAGAGCCCCGGTCCCTGATGATGAATCCTGTAATGCAGCTGCTTGTGAGGCTAAGAGGAAGCTGGAGTTGGAGTTTGTGTTGACAAAGCACTAATTTTAATAATGACAAATGGTTTCCCTAGAATTCAGCACTATTCATATTCATCACCCTTCTGCTGCAGAAGCAAATTCATTTATATGCCTGAATATCTTGATTTTTTTTTTTCCCTCACTTTTCCTCTCTTTTCACTCTGCACATCTGTTTATACTTTAATGTTCTTGACAGGATAATCAAATATTTTCCAAATTTACTATCTCTAAAGAAAGCAACGAAGTCAGTGTTTGGGCAGAAGCATTTTTGCCTTTGATTGAAGGGGAAACAAAACCACTGAAAGGCATTTTATTTCCCATGCCCGTATTCATTCCTGTGTCTGCTCTCCACCCCGAGCGCTCCCAGGATGGGAGTGGAAGCTGCTGTCCATCAGTGCTGGGAAGTGGCCTTGGGACAGCTGTACAAATGCTGTAGAGCCTCTATGTTGTTTTAAAATTCCCTATTGGAAGAGCAAAATTGTTTCTCATTTACCCGGGACCGCTTTCTGCTTTTCCATTGTTTAGTTGGCAGGATTAAATGAATTCCTTAGTATTGACAGAACAATCCTGTGCCTTGTTCCTTTCCTTCTGAGGATACAGTTGCTAGGTTTGATATTTTGGGGTTTTTTTTCTATTATCTCTCCTAGTTTTGTCTCTAAAATAAAGGCTAAATCAGGAGCACATTCCAACACAGCCGCTGTTCTTTGGGTCATACACATTTTTGACACCACAGATGGTGGGGTCCCAGATGAAGAAAATGGGTTGAGAAGTTCAAATCCATTAGTTATTTATATTAATTATGTATTTTTTTTTTTAAGCCTGCAATTAGAAAATAATGGGATTTATTTTAGTTTTTTTGGTATTTTTTTTTACTGTTAGCACATGTGTTCAGAGGCTGTGAAAAAATAACTGCTGCCTTTGATGAATTTGTGCAATTGGCGTGTAGCTGCGTGAGGGTGGGAAATGTGAATGGATGTTTTATGGCCGTTCATTTGTCACACTTGTGTAAGTGATCAGCAGCACAGCTAATTGTGGCCAAAGCTAAATGAATTCTGCCCAAATGCGCTGCTGCAGCTCACATCTGTGGGCCCCAGGAAGCCTTTGCAGAAGTCTACAGCAATTCAATCCTCTTGTTATTTCCATTTTCTACTGAAATTCATGATATAGGAATTTGTTTTCTTGCCATCTGTGTTTTCTCATTGAAAAGACTTCCTTAGACTATAAACTCTCTCAAAAAAAAATGCCAATATCTGTTGAGTTCAGACTTGAGAATAAACCCAAGTTCAAATTAAGGAAATAAAGCAGATTGCAATGGTTTTGGGTACTGCTGGCTTAGGTCAAGCTGAACATGAGGCAGAGCTGTGGAGGACAAGGCACATCCAGGCAAGAAGAAGCCCAAATAATGATGAGTTTGGATAAGTGCCCATAGATGACAGTTTCTCTGCCATTTCTCCTTAGAGATGTGGTAAATTAAGATTTGCTTCTAATTGTGCTTGGAATGATGGGATAATTAATGTTTTTTATCTGTGACACGACACTCTGTAAACTCCAGGTAGAGCAAGGCAATGCAATCCTGGCATTCCCTGTGGAAATGACTGCCCAGGACCCTGCCCAAGTTACAGAGCAAGTGTAAATCATTCTGTTTATTCAGAGCACTCCTATAAACACTAAGAGTTTTCACCAGGATATTTTCTTTTGGACTGCAAAGAAATGCCTGGAAAATGGATATAGGTTGGAGATACAGGAGATTTATCATTTGTTTTTATAACAGTTGTACTGTCATGTTGCTATCTTAGCAGTTTTCTGATTGCTCTGGGTTATAGAGTGTTCATAAATGATGATTAATTAATCCAGTTTGGTGGCCTACTCTGAGCAAACAAACCTCAGAGTTAATTTAATTCTCCACTCTTGGATTCAGAGGAAAAAAAAAGAAAAGGGCAGCATTTTCAGTTCACTAGAGGATATAATATTCTCAAATCAGCCGCTTTCCAATTAATTTTGAGCGGCGAACACAGCGAGGAAATTTTCTTCTTGTCCATTTACTTCTATTAAGGATTCATTTTCAGTAATCACAGAGTTCTGAGTCAGCTTGTTTTCACCTGAAAGGCTTGCTCCTGACACTTGAATAAATTTTTGCATGGTGTGTGTATGAAGGTAAAAGATGCTTTCCCTCCATCCCCGGTACCCCCCTTGTTGACACACCGTCGTTTATTGCTATTTCTGCCATCACCCAACTTGCTGGGAAGGACTTGTGGAAAAATAGCAAAAAGCAGCAGCTTTCAACAAGCAGGGAAATGTCATGAAAGAAGGAAAGGAGATGTGCTATCCTTGAAATACTTTGCTCATGCTCTGGGTTTCAAGCTAATTAGTTTCTAAATATGCTGCTGAAGGCTTGAGTTTCCATGGGATAATATTTCCCTGTAGAAGCTCTGTGCAGCCATGTGGGATGAGCAGGAAAAATAATAATTTACTGAGGGGGGGAAATGATTAAAAAATGTGAGGAAGGTCAGGGTTGATTTGGTGTGTTCATGACCATTAAGATAAATTCTGATGTAACTTGTTAACAAAACTCCCTTTTCATTTGGTCCAATGAACCTTTCCCTCTTGTCAGCTCCGAGAGGGACCCGTCCCTGTGGCTGTACCCTGATAATTGCAGCTCCACGAATATTGACATTTTTTAGTGGGGAGGTTGCCTGCCTGCCTTTTCCTGTCCCTGAAATGTGCTGAGATGCTCAGCTCACAGGGCCCTCAGCAGAGCTGCACTGTGAATTGCTTTTGGATTGCAGCACATATCCTACAATGCCCAAGGTTATTTTTTATTCTTTCTATAGCTATGCTCAGAGAAACAAAGCAAATAAAAAGAAAAATATTAGCAACATTCAAGATGTTCCATAATAACATTCCCAAATCTCTTGTGGAAGCTATAAATTAACCCCTCTCTGCATTTACTTTTAATATTCCAAAGCAATAATGTGTGATTCTACTCTGTCTGTGATGAGAGAGAGAGAGCAGGGAACAAGAACAAAATCTTCCAAGTGTGGCACAAGCGGGACGTGGAGAATGTAGCTCGAACAGGCTGGAAATGAGCAATAACCCTTTAGTCACGGTGAGAGTTTAAAAATGGAAATGCCTTTAAGTGGCCTTCAGAATTAAAAGCGTCCCATGCCACTTCTGAGGGAGTTAGAATAATAATGTACATTATTATGGGCTGCCTGTAGCTTCTGCTGAGGGGAGTTCAAAGTTACTTTTCAATCACAGGTCTGATTTCGCTCTCGACAACCAAATTCCCACAAAAAAAAAATAAAAAAATAAAAGCAGCTAATCTTCCTGAAATTCATCTGCCACATTTCACCTCTGGTTAAAGCTTCTTAGGGGTGTTTGATTGAAGTGGGAAGAGAAGCCTGAAGAAGTGTTTGACTTGTCCCTTTTTCTGCTTTTTTTTCCATTTTTAACCTGATCTGTCAGCTGCAAATACGTGGTACTTGGGTGGGTTTGTGGGCCAAATGTGGTGCAGGGTATGCCTGGCTCTAGATCCTCTGAGGTGAGGCAAGTGTAAATCTAGAGTAGGGAGGCTTCTGTGTTCAAAAATATGGAGAAAAATGTCTTGTGCCTATTTTTATGGTGAAACCATGGAGAGGAGTTCAGTGGGAGATGGAATAAAAACACCCTGAGAGAGGAAGGGGGAAAGGAAGAGTCAGCCCAGGCAAAATCCTGTGTAACAAGGAGAGAAAGGAAGAGTAGGAAGGGCACTGCAGAAAGGGGAGGCAGGATTCTGGGTTATCCTAAAGCTTTTCAAGGTGAAGAGGTAATGGAAAAAAATGCATCACATGGGCAAATAAATCCAATTGACTGCCTGCTCAACCAGGCCGGTGGGTGCTGCTGCTTCTCCTCAAAGCCCCTTACACTGATTTTTGCTGCAGTGTTTGACTGAGGAGCCTTTTGTGCTGTCACTTGCTGGCTTAATAAAAAGCTCTCTGGTTTAAAGAGGTGTTTTTTGTTGTTTTTTTTTTAGGAGAAATGACTCTCTCGCTGTTGTTTGTAGAGGCAATAATATTTAGGGCTGTATTTATTAGCTTATCTTGGCTGTTAAATGTTTATGGCTGTTGTTTATGGCCTGTGGAGCAGGGGAGGGAAGGAGAGGAGCCATCAAAGAAGATAGTGGGAGACCTTGTGGATGCTGAAGAGGTGATAAATAGAACAGTTTGTAAAAGCATTAAACGTGTCACGGCTTTTGCCGGGAGACTGAATGAAGGGCAGCGGTCAGAGAACCCACTCGCTTTAGAGCCTGACATTTGGATGTGGAAAAACCCCCCTGAAAACTTCAACTCCAATGGAGTTCTCTAACTTTCCTTTTGGGAAACCTGCTTTGTTTTGGTTTTCTGCTGAAAGAATTTCAGCTTTGGAGAGACTGCACGTTACAAATGGGTCGCTTTTAATTGTGAATTTCGATGGGTTATATTTGGAAGCCAAGAGAGGGATTTGCTCTTTTCATCCCATTTGCTCTCCCCACCTCCTGCTCCGTGTTTGGTCATGGTTTCAGTTGCTGGGAGCCTCACAAAATACCTTGGCACACCACAGCTTCCACACCAAACTCCCTTTCCAATAAAATCCAGGCTGCTTTTACTGCTGGTTAACTTGGCAAAACCAGAAGTGCCTGGAGAGTTCATGGGGAGATGTTTAAAAGGAAAAGAAGGTGGAACAGCACTGGTGAAGCCAACAGTGAGGAAGGGAGATCTTAAGGACATTGTCTGTGAGAAGAAAAAGTTATTTTAAAGCACAATTAAGCTAAGCAAATAATGAGAGGTAGAATTCTAAAAAGGCTGAAAATAACTGAAATGTTGAACTGCTTGAAATGCCATAAGTGTTTTTTCATCTTATATAACCCAGTGAAGCAAATGTTAAAAAAATATCATTAAAAGCACCTCAAAGCACTGCAGAAAGTTGTACAGAATTGGGAAGGTTGAGGAAAAGATGACATCATGCTGTTCAAAATAGTTTTAAACAGAAAATAAATTTTTATGGGTTTCAGGCTGACTTTGCTTCTGCTGCTGGAGCTGTGGAATGCTGCACACCTGCAGAAAACCTAAATATTTCTTCCCAATGCTGTTCAGAACCAGAAAATTTTCTACCATATTGACATAGCTGAGTGGTGTTATTTTCCTATTAAGGACATGGTGTTCTTGTCTGATGCTCTTTGGTATTGCATTCCTGGCTTTGAAGATATGAGTAGCTATGCAATTTTTTGAGTAATTACACGTTTTCTTGCCTTAAGATCTAACTACACTTAATAGAGATATTTATGCTGTCACAAGAATCTTAGTCTTGGGACAAGTTTAGGTTTGCTATCAAAATTAGATTGGACACAAAACCAGTTTTGTAAGGCTTTTTTACATTTGGGTTGGTTGAAGCTTTAGATGTCTTTTTTTCCTCTTCTTTCTAGTGAGAGTGGTGGTTCTGCTGCTCTCTTTTCACTGCTGCTGTGCAAGTGCTGATGCTACAGCTTTTGGGAGGTCTGTCCTAATTAAGATTGAGCAACTAACTGAGTTTTGATGTTTTTCAAACCACATAGTAAATAACATCAAAAATGATTATAACTTTGATTGAACATCCAGCTTTGGTCTGGCAAGGGAGATAAGAAACTTTTAGCTGAATTTTTTCTCGCTTGTATCAAATACTAAAGCAGAAGTCCAAGAAGATAATATTTAATTTTCTGCCCCAAACTGTATTTTTATTTCTTATTTGCACAGATATCTGAGGCTCCTTGTGATTGTTCTAAGCCTCCAAAGGAAGGAAACCCTTCAGGAAGGGAGCTGGATTGATACCTTTGAAAGAGTTTCACTATTTGGGTTTATGTCAAGCCCAGTCTGTTTGCTGAGCCTTCCCCAGTAACCATAATGAGCTTTGCTTTGAAGAGTTTATGCAAAGTGTAAGTACCCCAAAGTGCAGACTTGAGCAGCCTGCTGCCTTAGCTGGATTCTGGAAAGGTCTGCCTGGGATTCTTGCAACCCTCATTAAAACTCCAAGGAAGTTGGTTTGATTTCTGTCTGTCTTGGTGGAATTTATCCCTCCTCTGCCTACTACTAAATCATCTCTGCCAGACATGACTCATCTTCAGGATTCATAAATTAGGAAGTGAAAAGATCTCTCTGAGCCACAGAATATTCAGTAGAAGCCATTTAAAAAAAATTCCATCAGAAGATCCCCTTGACAATCTCTCTGCAAACTTTGTTCCCATGCAGTGTCCCTTGGGCACTTGGTAATTTAACCATCTGTGTGGCATTGCCTCATGGAAGCACAAACACTTTTGGTATTTGAGCTTAAGATGTATTTGTAATAAATTTGCTGAAACTGCTAACCACGACCTGAGGAAGGGACAGAGTTTCTATAAAGCTTTGGAAAAGTTCTTTAATCAAAAGTTGATGATTGCAGTATTTTCAAATACCACCACCGATATCTACAGGGTTCTCAGGTTACTGGGACATAAATGGGCTGAAGAATTTGGGCTGTTGTAAGCATTGCTCATGGGGGAAGGAGCTCTACATGCTCTGCTGCACTGCCCAAATCTGAGGAAATCTTCACATAAGTGAGAAATGCACAGGTATTCATCCAACTGTGATAAAGCTCAGTGTGAATTCCAAGCTGCACTTCAGGATGGGAAGAAAAGCCAGCCTGAGAGAACTGCAAGTAATGGGGAGACAGGAAAAGGAAGAGGGATCTGTTTTATTCTCAGCTGAGGTGCCATGTGTATGATAAAGAAAAATTCCTGATAGGATTGTCCCATTTCTTTAAGACCACTGAATCTGACTCAGGACACCAACTTACCCAGGCAAAATGTTCACTCATAAGCATCTAACTGTATAATACCAAAAATCTAAGTTTAGATGTCTAAATAAAAGCGACCTGGATTTGAGAGTCAGCCCCACCTGAGGTTTCTGTAGCTCTGCAGAGTAGTCAATGAGGACTGAAGGTTAAACTCAGTGAAAATGAGGCCACCTGGCAAGACAAGGGACATTTATCTTGTGCCTAGTGCAGCTTGTTGGGTGGAAAGGGAAGGAGGGAGGACAATGACAAGAAGAAAATAATTGATATATGGGGGGGTTGGGGCTCTTTCCCTTCATCTTCACACCTCTAGGCTCCTGTCTTAAGTGGCATCAGTCAGTTTTTTAGCAGCTCAAAACCTATTTTTAGGAGCTGGTGGTGGAGGAATGATATCAGGCCTGAGCCTTGGGGTTTCCATTGAGCTGTATGAGGAGGGCCTGAGGAGCCAATCTCGAAAAAAAAGGTAAAAAATGAACAAGATTAGTTTTTTCTACCCTCAGGGGTTAGTTTCAGCCTCAGACAGGTCTCTCAGGGGGACCTGGCTTCAGGCTGAGAAACAATAGGGAGCTGGAATGAATGGATTTTCCAGGTGATTGTTGTATGTACAATTGTAGCTGGAAATTGGCAGACAAGACGTTTTCTGCTTAAACTGCTTGTTACCTCTGAGCAAGTGATCCTGGTTTTTATTTCCCAACCTGATCTCCTTCCCTTCCTCCCTCCTTCCTCCCTCCCTGTTAGTCAGCACATCCAAAAAAAGAGCCCAAGAAGGTACCTACAGGGTTCAGGAGAATGGTGAGGAAGAGTTCACCTCCTCGGATACTTTTGTCCAGCTCCTGAGGACCGCCAGGATATTCCTTGTAAAAAATAGTGTGAGTGAAAAGACCACAGGTCTGTCGAGGGAGCACCTGGGAACAAAAGAACAGGAGCTTACAGGTACTGCAGTGACATAATCAGCCTGGGGAAGGACTTTTGTTTCCCTTAATTCAATATTTTTTTATTTTTTGTGCAATTAAAACAGCAACCAAAAGCTACATTTAGCAGAGCATTTGGGCACATGTGTAAAAACACTGCTGATTTTCAGTCAGTTCCAGTAGTAAATGTACCCTGCAGGAATTTTTGAGACACTCCCTCTGCCTTGTTTAGGGGAAGACAATTTTGACTTGGTATGCACGGGCAATATTCAGATCAGCTTGTGGGACTTCAAACCACCCCTTGGAATATTTGTAAGTTCACTTTAGCACACCCAATCTCGAGGTTTGCAGCTGGCTGGTAGGACAGGCCAAAGGACTTGGTAAGTTTTCCTGTCCTCTGTGCACTTTTCAGAGAAGCCTCCTCTCCCCTCCCAAGAGTGCACAGGCTCTAAGAGTCAGGCAGGTATCCCAGCCCTGGCTCTGAGAATTTCAGGAGCAGAGCTGAAACTTCAGCCTTGCAGAAGTGCTGAAGGAGATTACTTCCACCTGTTCACCTTCCCAGCTGATGGCTCTCTAATCCCTTCATGCATAAAGATGAAGCGGAGCTGGGAACAGAGGTCTTAGGCAGTTTAATCATTTCAGAGAGTTGGTCGTCGATGGCACCACGAGCACATTTAGTTTGAGGAGTACTTTTGCAGTTGCCTCAGTCTGTTTGACTCTGTTTTCCCCCCTCTTTTAAACCACCTAACAAAGGCTCTCTTCGGGCATCCTTACAGCTGCTGGATCCCAGGGAATTCTAAGGGAAACTCGAGGCGCTCAGTCCGAGGAGCCCCCCTGGGGTTCCCTGCACTACTATTGCTATGAACATGGAAATGCAGTGTACCATGATGCCATTGTGGATGAAGCCCCGTCTGTACCGTGCAGGCTTCAGGTGCGGGTACTCTTCCGTGCTGGTGACGCGGATGTGCCACACCTTCTTCCAGGCCTCGTAGAGCTGCATGTGCACCGGGTACACCCCGGAGTGGTGCGGAGCCACCGCGTAGCCCATGCCCGTCGGGATGCCGTGCTCCTGGAGGGATGGACACGGTTAGGAACACAGGAAAAAACACCCCACCAGCCATTATTCTGAGTTGGTTTGGGTTTTTTCCCTGCACACAGCGGCGTTGGAGAAGTTGCTGTCCCTACACTGAGTTGGAATCACCCTAGCTGGGAATGGGAGGGAGGTGGAGAGAACTGGAATTCCAGTGTGCTAACGATGTTTTGTCCTGGATTAGGTTCCATTCCTGTTGCATGGAGTAGATTTGCCTCCTGTTCTATTACGTATTGCACGTATTTTAACATGCATCCTACCTTTCTAAGCTAGTAAACAGATGGGGAAAAAAAAAATGTTGCAGTGATGTACATGGGATTTTATTTCCTAGTTCTGGTATAGGAGAAAGATTCCTTCCTGGTTTAATAAATATTTCACGTATCCTCCGAACCTCCTTATTTTTTCACATGATATTAAAGTAGTAGCAAAGAACCTTGGACCGCTTTTACTTTTTATAAATATTTATATTTAGCTCCATTCCTATATGGGAATATGTGCATCTTGATGAATATTATCTGTAGGTTCTCTTGAAAATCTCTTCCAAAGGCACAGATTCATCTTGCTCCCACTACTACTGGACACATCTGCTCTTTTCTACTCCCTTAAATGTGATGTGCAGAGGGAAAGGCTGAAATATGAGATGATTATTTTAGGGTTTTATTTTGTCTTTCCTCTTGCTCACATTATCCATTGATTACTTTAATTCCAGGAACAGCAGGTTCTGCTGGGCATCCTGAAGTACTTAACAAAGAAAGGGTTTTGAGTCATAGGAAAAAATTAAGTTAAATCTTAACTTAGGGAGCACTCATTCCTACATCACATAATGCAACCACTTAAAATGATCCACTCCTTATAGTCAAGACCTCAGGTTACTGACTGATCTTGTAAAAGAGAAACCCAAACTCTGTATTTTGTAATTTACTGAGAACAAAATGTAATTTCTGTTTATTAATGCTGTTGCCTACTTGAGAGGCATGAGTCAGTTGAAAGCTGGAATGAAGGATAGCTCTATAGTGAGACATGGTAAATCACCCTGTTCTTTATTTTTATTTTTTTTTCTTTTGCCATGGACATGTAAAAAGGAAAAAGCTTTATCAAAAGGCATCTTTAAAGCTGGCCATTTATTGCCAGGCCTGAGAGCTCTGCGATTCTCAGTCTCTCAAGCTGTTAACCTGAATATCCTGTCTCAGCTTCAATGTGCAAACCTTCACCAAATGTGGGGAAGGGAGAACACACAAACCTGGGTGTAAAGCAGAACACTGCTCTGGGTGCCCTGTCCCAAAGCAGGGATCTGGATGAATATGTGTAAGAGCCTGTTTGTCTCCTTATTGTTTGATGCTGGAATTGCCATAGCAACAGGATGCTGAAATGGTGATCTGCCACTGACAAATAAAATTAGGCAGCTTTTCTGGAGTTCTCGACATAAAAAACAAATTAACCTCTGAGTAAAACCTGCTCACAACGTAGTTCATCACACAAATTCATCAGGCACTCAGATATCCAATACAGAGTTAAGAAGAAACAACTATCAAATACTTGTATTTTCTTTGGGCAGTTCTCTTTGCAGTTTACCTGGGAAGATGAAATATTGTGTGTCCCTTTTTAGTGATTTTCTGTTGCACTTTTCTTCTTTTCCTCTCATTGTGTTATTAAGATTACCTTGGGAATGAAAACTCATGTGTTAAGGGAGTATGCTGGTGTGTCAAGATAAGAAAAAATACCTGTATGGAACATTTTTTCTTGTATATTCTAAGGAACAATTTCCTGATTTTTACATGCAAAATATACTTTGGGTGTTTTTTTCATTTCAAAACTTGTGCCTGTTTGTGTAGTTTGGAATGTAGGTATGATATGCCACTGTCAGAGAAAATAAGAACGCAAACTTTTCATGTAATAAATTTTATGTCTGCTGTAGATCTTTTCACACAGACAGTCAAGGTGCAGGTGTGAAGGATTTTATTAGATGAAAAAGCTAAATACAACCTCAGCTGAGTTTGCCCAACCTTTTGGCTTTGTCTGATAGCAGGTGATGCAGCAAATGAGTATTTCAGAAGAACATAAGGTGAGGCAGAATGGATCTCACCCTGCTGCACAGGATGATGTTATCCTATATTTACAGCCCATTTTTAGAGGCAGTCTCCAGTGGGCATCTCTCCTTCCCCACATTAAGCACAGATATTAATAATGGGACAAATTAGGCTCTTTTCCATCACATGCAGATGCTTTGCCTTGGCTGTGTGGTCACTGGGCCCTTGTACTGCTGGTATTTAATTGGTGTATTAAAAGCTCATGGTGTATTTGTGGTTTGAGAAGCTCAAGAGTTGCAGGCAGAGGAAGTGCTAATGTGCATCTGCAGTTGGTTGTAAGCAGGAGGTGGGAGCCAAGGAGTGTTACCAGACAGGTTCTTAATCGATTTGTTCAGTTTTATATCTTTCTTTCTTCTTCCTATCAGCTCAGAGCTGCCTTGTAAAGCCAGTGACAGTTTGTGCCCTGTCTCTGCTGAGCTTTGGGCTCTGTACTCACAAAGGAGCACAGAAGATAATCACTGAGCAAACAAACCAAGGGATGAAATCAAGAGCTACGGGCTTCAGATTAGATACATCCCACTTGCTTTTGTCAGATAAGGATGTACAAAGGGGGAGGAGGAATATCTTATTCTTGATGGCAGGGAAAACTTGGTTTGCTTTATTTTTGGAGTATGTGCTATCAGAGACTTCTGCTTCAGTGATTTTTTGCCTCTCTCTGTATCCATTGCATTGCCTATAAACAAGGAGAGTAATGCTTAAGGAGTTATCAGTTTGTGAAATTTAATCTGAGGTTTTGTTCATTAATGTCTTTAAAGGGTTTTGGGATCCTCTGATAGAAAAAAGAACCCCAAACTACAAAACATGATCAACTCAAACCCAAATGATAATCAAAATAATTGTAATTGGCCATTTCCTTAGGCAGGCTCTGGAACACACATTGATGTTTATGTAAATAGGATGACCCTGGGATAGCAAAGCTTTGGGTAGCCTGTGACTTTACCACTAAGTTCAACTCTCTCTCTTGTTCCTCTGAGGCTGAGGATCTCGTGCTTGATGATGGATTTGGCAGTGAGGGCTTTGGGAATGGGGATTAGGATGGTGCAGCTGTGGGGGCCATCACTCAGGTACACATGGATAAGGTGAAACCTCCTCTGCTGCCTGCCAGATCCAGAGCAACGGGACAATGACATTTATGGAAGATGTGGGGAAGTTTGTTTCTCTCACCAGGCAGGCAGTGGAAAGGACAAAAATCTCAGTGATACATGGCTCAATTTGGAGGGCTCTGGGTGAAGGCAGAGTCCTGCTTCACAGGCAGTGTACGTGGAAAGGATTCCTTGAAGGCAGAGGCTCAGAGGTGTCTGTATCTGCACTGAAATCCAAGGCAATTAGATACCTAATTAGCAATTAGTTCTGTGTGTACAGGACTGTTTAGATAGCTGATTTCTATCTGTGTCTTGTGATAGAGCTGTTTGAGGCAGGCTGCAATTGTCAGCTCCCATTTTATGGAACCTTATTTAGAAGGTGTGGATAAAGCCATGTGAAACAGAGCCAAGGCTTTTATCTACCAGCCAGAGGAGCCAAAAGGTCTTCATAAACAGAGCTTTTGTGTGTTATTGGGGATCTTCAGCAACCTTGAGTATTGTTCTTGGATATAATGATGTGCTCTCCCTTCCTGACGACCCTGTTACCTCCTTAGCCATGTTTAAAAGAAGTGAACAGAGGTGGCACATTAGGTGGAGAATTAATGTGATCACACTTCCAAATAATTACTGCAGCTTCCCTTGCAGAAGCTGTCACAGAGTGTCACCTCTACATGCAGCCACAACAGGAGGTGGGAAGATACGGTCAATAAATGAGAAATGTGAGAAATGGCACCAGCACCAAGCTGTGCTCTCCTGAGTATAATATTAAAGAAAGGTAGTGGACAGCAAACAAAACACATGTAGCATCAAGCAAATATTCTGTGTATTGTTCCAGGTGTGTAATTTAAATTTGGATCCACAATGTGAAATCAAAGGGTATCGAAGGAGGTTTGCTTTAACTTGGAGGGCTTAGAGAAATGCAGCTGCAGAACAGGGAGGTACTTTTTAAAGTAAGACATGATGCTGAGGATGAGAAAGCCAGGGAGGAATCAAACCCACTCTGAAGTCATGGCTGGGACCTCTCTGATAGCTATCAGCAAGGCTGTCATATCGGGAAGATAAATTTCTCCCACAAGAGAGAATTTCAGAGGAAGCCTCTTGAAAAGAAATGTTCTCATAAGTAAATTGTACAGCTCATATAGATTCAAGGTCTAGGGGTTGATACAACCCCTGTCCAAATGTTAGCAGGAAATAAAAGTGTAATAACAGCAGCTTTTCACTGACATCAGCTCCTTATTTATAGGCACCCTAAGGAGTCTCTACCCTTCACGACACGGGCTTTATCTTGCTGGAGTTGAAGTTAGAAACAGATTCCATTACCAGCTCTGTTTTCAGGCTGTGCTATGGATTTTACTCCCAAAGGTGGCCTGACCTGGATGACTTCATGCTTCCTGAAAATACTAGGAGAATTTCCCCACGGGTTTAAAGATGAAGGATCTGTGTATTTTTGAGATATGGATGGTTTAAAAAATTAGTCTTGCATTTAAAACCTCAGCTCTGTTTGGGTCTCTGGGCCAGGCTACACAAAAGGCATGAACAGGCCATGCCAGGAGTGAGGCTGACAAGGAAGCAGAACTGTACAAAGGAAAAGAAGTTATCCTGCCAAGCAGAAGATGGGAAGGGGGGGAAGTCTGGCATAATGAGTAAACAGTTAAGCCATTTTTAATTAATTTTCTACAAAGGTTGTTTGGAAAATATTTCCATAAACAAGGGAATAAATTGCTTCCAACTGCTCGTTCAGGCATTTTCCTCTGTCTTTTTCCTGATGTGCCTCAGCTCCTATGAGGGATGGGAGGAAGGGGTGCTTGGCCTTTTGGAGCTGGGAAGAGCTGGGATTGTTGTTCCCAAAGCAGCTGAGGAAGCCCCACTGTGTCCCTCTGCTCCTGTGAGCAGCTCTGGCTGCTTGGCATTTCTGTGCCTCGCCAAAGACCACACAGTGTCTTTTCCAAAGGCAGCATTATAGATTTCAGGTTCTCATTGTTCTGCTGCAATAAGCCAACAGAATTATCCTGAAAAGGCTGTAAATAGTACAAGTACTGGGAGTTCTGGGCTAGGGGGGAGGATGGCTCTTGGAAGTTCAGGGCACAAATGAGGAGAAGGGAAGAACCATTATCTGTCAGTATTAGTAAGAGCTCAGCTGTCTAAAGCAGGTCCTTAAAAATAGGCACAGTGAAACCCAGCAGCTTCACTTGCTGGCTCTGTCAGCATCAAGATTTCTCCCAAACCATACACCAGGTTTAGGGTTCACTGCAACTTCCTCCCTGCCTCACTTAGGATGTTTGCATCAGACTTTAGGGAGTTGAAAACCTGTGTACAAACTGCTGCCCCAAGCTTGGATCCCAAGCAAGGATATCTGCTGTGTTTTCACTGATTCTGATCCCTAAGGTCCTGCCAGGATACTTAGGGCAAGGCTGCTCCCTCTTCAGAGAGCCTGTGTCAAAGGGAAAGGCTGAGACAAAATTCAGTTAGACTCACAAGCAGGCTGGGTTTGGAGTGAGTTTCTAACCTCACTGCCTGTGGTTTTTATGCCTGAATAAATATATAGGTATTGTATAGATAAGCATGAAACCCTGTGGAAAGCATGGCCATGGCAGTGAGGGCATCCTAGAAAATCTCTTGGGAGTTCTTACTATTGCAAACTCTTTGTTGAGGATCATCTGCTCCACCAGTGAGGACTCATTGTGGAAGAGGTGTGGCTGCATGTGACTCCACATGTGGGGAAACCACCAGAACTCATCCACAGATCTCAGCAGCAGGTCATCACCCTCATCTTCCTCCTCAGTCCCTGCAGAGGGAAGAAAGGGACAGAAAAAGATACTAGAAAAGCAAAGAAGGCCCATAATTGCCTTTTAAACACAGAAGAGTTTGCCAAAACACCTGGTGTCCTTGGCCTTTATTAAATATAAACAGTAGAACTTTTTTTTTTTAACCTATATGATCTTACCAACTCCCCCCTCCCCATTTTCTCTCTTTGTTTTCTTTTAATGCCACACTGTCTTTTCATCCCCACAACCCAGTAGCTTAGATTTAATGTGCCAAAACAGTGTCAGGAGTATTAATGCTGTGTTCCAGGTCTTCTGAAAGTTGGACAAATGATGATGTTCAATCAGTATTAAAGAGGAGGTTCAGTATATATCAGTTATATTCCTTTTTGTCCTGTTAATAATTTCACTGTTGAATACAAAATATTCTCTGTAAAGGCAACATATGGATAAAAATGAGATCTTATCCATGCTTCCCCTCTGTCTTCCTTATAACTACTATTTCATTAGCCTTGCTTAATAGAAATCTGATAATTTCTGATAAAGTTTGAAATAAGTTTTACAGTGGAATTAGGTGGCAAGCATGAAGCTGTAATGGCAAAAGGCTTGCAAATATTTCTTAGGGTTCAGTGTTCAATTTTAGCCAGATTTAATTGGGTAAACCCAATAAAACCTCCTATGTTAGTAAAGGGTATCTGCTTCAGGCAGAAGTGAGGGTATGTGGCTGTAACACAGAAAACTGCATTTGAGACAGGACACAATGCTGCTCCCACCATCTGCAGCCTCATCTGCCCTGCTTTTCCAGCCTGGAAAGGCTGAGTGACATTCCAGTAGCTTCACCCTCAAACTACCCAACAATATTGGTTTTCTTAGCAGATTGCCTTTTTGTTCTTTGCCATTTGAATGCTTTCATTTTGCTTCAGTCTGAGAAATAATTGCCAAAATCAGTCTCCTGATGCAAACATAGAGATGCTGCCTGCTTACAGGCCCTTTAATGTATTCCACAAGCAAATGCTCCACGGATGTCACTGTTTACTTGGCAGGAACATGCAGAGGTGCCTGTTCAGTGCATGCACTTCAGCTCTTGGCTTTTATTTCTCATTTCTGCAGTGGATTTTAAAGAATTCCACTACACAAGGAGAGAGGTACTTTGGAACTTTCACCCAGAGTCACTGAATCCCTCTGCTCCCCTCTTTGCTGCACTCTCCAAGTTCTAAGGAAGCTGTTCCTGCTGATGGGAGTGATGCTGGAAAAAGAAAACAACCTTGTGTACTAGGGAATTCCACCCCAAAAAGAAAGGCCTGGTTGCTGTTCCCTCTGTGCCCTGCATTTTCGGAGTGACTGCCTTGGTTTTGGGGTGTGCTCTTCACCTGCAGTCACTTGGGCAAGGGAAAAAACTGAACACAGGCTTTCAAAATGGGACAGAGCAGGGAGAGAATGGAGGCAACTGAGGACCTCTGATGAGCCAAAATTAGGGATGAAGAGGAAAAAACTGGGTATTTGAAATAAATCAAGAACTACAATCAGGGTAGATTTCGGTCAGAGCATAATTTAGTGCCTCATGAACTTTTGAAGTAGAGTGTGGTTCTTCAAATAAATCCTACTTTTCCCCATGATTTTTTTTGTAAATATAGATATAAATAAAACTTGGAGCTTCTTTTACTGTAGCAAAAACCAAACAAGATGAAGCATAATGTTTTCCACTTGAAATAATGGAATAATTGAAATAATAACTCCATCCTGTTACAACAGAGGTGAGGAAGAAAGGTTGGAAGCTGAACAACCTTAGGTGGTGGCATTGCTTATGAGGTTAGATTTTCTTGCAAACCTTAGAAGAGAATGTTTTTTGATTTTATGAGTTCTTAGGTAATGTCATTTCCAAAAAAAAATCACATGGCCAATTTGAATGGAGCATTTGGTGGATGCTTCTATTCTTGAAGTACTTCTGCCCAACCCCTTATTCAGAGTATTGGAGGCTAAACAAGGGATCTTGAGGTTTTAATTTCTCATATGATCTCCATCCTTTCTGTAAACTTCTTCATTTAAATGTGAAATCTGAAAAATGTGTAAAACCTATGGACAGGGTGAGCATGTGTTTGCTTTGAGTTGGCTTTAGACAGGTAATAATATGAAGTTTGTGCATATTTTAAAACTATAACGGTACTTAGAGGTTTCTTTGGAGTTCAAAACTGAAACAGAATTGGAAGCTGCTACCAGTAATCTTGTACTTCTTAAATGCAAATCCTGAGAATGTCTTAATTTCAATTGCTGCAGGATGAACAAGTGGGAAATGTTTGTTAAAGCTGCAGAACTAACAGGGTCTGCTCTTTCTTTTTGTTAATGGTGTTAATACACCAGTGCAGAGTTTACCAGCTGATGTACTGCGAGATCTGATTTGTCAGCAGCATCTTTCCCTGAGAATGTGGCACAGTTTAATCTGCAAACACATCCCCACATTCATCTCCTTTCTGTAGTTTTAAAGTGATCCAAGTTTTGCAGTGAGAGCACAATGCCACACTAAGGAAGTCAATAAGGCACGGCAGCTGAGGAGCACTAATAGAACACTTTGATTATCTGGTAGTAAAAGCCTCTGTGGGTCAGCAAGCCACACGTACAGTAATTAAAGAACACCTTTCCATGCTTTATTTATAATGAGTCAATAAAGTGTGTGTTGTGTGGAGAACATGCTGAAACATTTCCAGCCAGCTGAGATGACAAAGGGCCATCCCCACCCTGTAAATGAAGTGCTCTGTTAAAAACCCAGCTGCATCCAAGCCTCTTAATGGAGCCAAGGACACTCTTCAGCTTGGGAAGTAGTTCTGTGCTATACTGGGGAGCCTTGTGAGCCTTAGGAAGGTGGGCAGGCATGCATATCCTCTTCTCTCTCTGCAGTAGTAGCAGCTGTGAAATCGGTCAGAAAACCCGTGACACTGTGGAGGCTCTTGGGAAAGAAGGAAAAATAGTGACAGGTCAGGGAGTGGAGTTTTCTCCAAGGCTGGGTGTTCTCTGCCTGCCACTGCCCAGTGTGTCACACTATTGATGGTAAAACCATCTCTTTCTCCATCTCCTCCCCTCCATGGATCACCTTTCTCCACAAGAGACTGGTGCCAGCTCTGCTCTGGAGCTGGCCACCACCGAGCAGGTTCCTGCTTTAGAGCAGCTCAGCCTCAGGCTGCTTTTTTGTTTTGCTGCACTGCACGTGTGTCCAGCTCATCTCCAGAAGGAGCTGCTGCCCAGGCAGGTCAGCATGGAGTGAGGAGAACGCTGTAGTTCTGGCTCCAGACTTGCTCTCTGACCACAGCTCTGCCACTGCCTTGTTATATAACTCCAGGCAAGTAATTCCATCTCTGGCTGCCTCTCATTTTTTTCCGGGCTCTTCAGCCTGGATCTTTAGTCCATGAGGTTTCCTGGGCAGCAGTTGCTCAGCATTAAGTGCTTGAACCAAGGGGAAAGCAGCCTGGACTTAGCGACAGTGATGCAAATAAATCATTTTGTCTGCTCTCTACTCATCCCTCTGAGGCTTCCTCGTCTCCCCTCTCCCAGAGTGCCCTGCCTTACTCCACAGCTGCCTCACAGTCCAGGAAAGCAGGGGCTGGACCATTCCTAGGTTTTAACCTCACCCTCCCATCCTCTTGCTGCCTTTTCCCAGGCTCCAGATAAGTTTCCCTGGTACCATTCAGTGAGTGTGGCTGGATGGGCTGACAGCTGAGGGTTTTGGAGCTGGTCTCCAGAGGTGGGAAGGGTTTGAAAAGAAGGACAGGAGGTTCTCCCTTGCAAGAAGTTTCTTCTTGCCTCAGCAGTTCTAGGGGGCAGCACGGTTTAGTGGCACCACAGGGAAGCCTGAGTGGAGGTGCAGCAAGGGGAAGGCAAAATAGAGGAGGAGAAGTAGTAACATTTTTAAAAAGGGGGTGTTGTACTGTGGAGAGATAGAGCAAAAATGAGAAAGGAGTCACAAGGACGAGGAGATTTGGAATCAACTCATCTTCCACAGAAGCAGAGTGCAAGTGTGCAGCTTGTTACTGCACCGAGTGTGGGAAGGGCAGGCTGTCAGTACAAAGCTCTTTTCATCGTGTTTTCCTTTTGTCATCCCTCCTCATCTGCAGATCACCAAGACAGATTACCTTCACAGGCATAACGAAATCCAGTGCATCCCAGTGAAACCCTTCTGCCTCCTCAGAGGTTTTGAGACACGATTTTCCCAATCTTTTACTTTTCACCATACCTATCACAGCAGAAAAAACCTTACTCTGTCTTCTGTGCTGGCCTGTCTCCTGTGGAATTAGAGAGATTTCTGCAACTGCTTTGCCTCCTTTACAACACTACGATTTGCCACCACACATCTTTCAGGAAAACACCAAGGGCATCCTTGTGTACCTGAGCAGCTCATCCATAGTGTGTCTTTACCCCTTTGCATACTGAACTAGACAGTGAATTGGTGGAAGATGTATTTCCCAGTGAGGCACTGGGTTATTTAGAAAGGGAATGTTTAAAGCTAGCTTCAAAGTTTTGTCACCTATTTAACTGCAGCTGCCTGGGAGCATGAAGTTCCTTCTTACCTGTGTGGTAAAATTTTCCTGAAAATCCAAGGTTGAAGGTAAAATTTGCAACCTGAGTGCGCAGTAAATTTTGAGTCTCTAGTAAAGCCTGAAACAGATAAGAAATGAACATGGATTTAGAAAAGTTAATAGTATTTTGGGCTCACCTTTCTTTATAAAACTATTACAGAGAGCTTGATTTGTTCCATGAGAGTTTGATGGACTAGAAAAGGTAGTGAGAGTGCCCAAGTATCCAAGGGGGTGGTGGTTCTGTGGCTTGGCCCAGGCTATTATCTGCTGGGGCAGTGATCTGTGGCAGGACTCAGAGGCAGCAGTATACTGGATCACTGGGTCACCCATGCTCTGGGTTATTAGTGAAGCTTGATAAAATGTGCTTAAAACCCAAAATAAAATTAGGAATACTAATAGTCATCTAGGCATGAAGGCATTGGGTTTTACTTACCTGCAGGACTGTTTTGGGCTGTGTCTGAATAGCAAATTCAGGCTTAAGTGTGAATGAGCAAAGCTTCAGGTTTGACCTGTGGTAGAAGCAGTGTCCATGTAATAAATAAATTTTTAATTTAATTAATGTTTATTTTATTCTCTCCTCCAAGCTCAGGTAAGCCCTGTAAAGGAAATGGAGGGGTGCTGCTTATAGAAGAAATAGGTAGCATTGGCCACTTGGCCAGTATTTCTTTTGGGCATATCTCCAGCTACAGGGGAAAGAGAGAGAGAAGATGGTTATGCCTGTGTGAGTTTTATTTTGTTTACTACAGGTTGTCAGCTCTGCACTGCTCCTAGAGCAGGTCCTTGTACACAGATCTGCTTTGGATCCCCAGCCCATGCAATTTGGGTGTGCTGCATGTGAGACGGGGAGTGCATTTATCTCTCTACTGGCCTTGCCAATGCTGAATAGGTTATAAACTCTGTTTTCATCAATTTTCCCTGTCTCCATTATGTGGCTCTTGAGAACTTTTCCTGTTATCTATTAATAACACTAGTATTGATTGGACCTTCATGTTCTTGCAGAGTTCAAAGCTAAAATGATTGCAGTGGTTTACACACGCCCCCAGCCCAGCTAATGTTGTCCTTCATTTGAAAACATTACATTCTGTGTGGTCATCATCTCACTTAACTTTGCAGGAAAATAGTTTATTGGTCTAATTTAAGCAATGAGTAGCACCCCTACTTGGGACCAGAAACCAAAAGTATCTCCAGAGTGGGATAAACAATAAAATCAGGGTTTAAGCAGCTGAGGTGTGTGAGTGTAATACAAGAGGCTTCCAGGCAGGGTGCATCAGCCTTGTTTTTTTGAATAGAAACATACACTGGGGTGCCAAGGAAGATGTAAAGCAGAGGTAGCGTTTATCAGCTACAGCAGTCACCAAACAAATTCCTCTCCTTGCTAAAGGAAATAAAGTAGTCTTGTGACAGTGAATCTTGTGCTTTAGCATTAAATATTAAGGTAGCTGTATGGTTTCCAGCCTATCTTGCCAGACATTTAGCGAGTTGATTATTTCAATCCTGTGACAATTTCACATGTGGGACTATATTTACATAATATATAACAAGTAAATGTTCGCTAAAATGTAAAACCTCGAGATGAACACCACCGTTAGCTGAGACACTGAGGAAAATCCCCAGCTGGTAAAAACTGGCACTAAATTGACACCATTAAAGTCAGAAGCATAGAATCTGAGTCATTATATTTTAGAACATAATTTTCCAAGCTATCTAGAGCCTTTTAGATATGTTGAGAAAGACTGATGGGCTGAGCAAAATCAATTTAATTTTCCTTTGAGGGAAGAACATGTTGAGAAATTATCATCGTTTAACATATAGTATGAGCAGGGGCACGAAACAAACATCATTTCATCACCTGGGCTCCTCTCTCCTGCTCCCCTCACATCTCAGGAAGATGACAGAGCTGCGGGATAGGCAGGAGCCTTCCAGCCCACTGAGGTCTCATTAAAAACGCAGAGCGAGGATTAAGATGTAAATCCTGGAACCTGCAGTGTGTCAAGCATTTTCCTCTGTCTAAAGGGCAAATCTGTCACTCAGACTGGATTTGGCTTGGTCCTAAAGACTTTTTTTTTACCATTTCAATTTCCATAAATGCATATTAATTTATATAATATGCAGCTAAATTTTGTTGTCATGACCTCCCCCCTTTTTAGCATTAGGAAGAGAGTGTCAGTCCAAACTTCTTTAGTCACTGCTTGTCTGTTTGGGGGAAGGGCAGTAATGTCTTCCACACCCTTAATATGAAAAAACTTGGCAGGTGAATAGAGTCTGCCTTCCCTGTCCTTAATGAAAGGATGGAGAGGCTGCACATCCCTGGGACCCAGAAACCTTCCTGGGATTTGCACAGGCTCCATGTGAGGCAGGAAGTATTTATTTGGTTTGATTCTGAAGGTTCTGCAGGATGGAGAAGGGCTATTGAATTTTAACAAATTGGAAAACTGGAAAGCTGTTTCCTTTCCAAGGCCAAATGCCATCCAGCTATCTCCCCATCCCTGTTCCCTCCCATGGCATGCCTGTGGAAATGAGACCAGCATTCCCTGCTGAACCCACAGGTGGTTGTTTTTGGGCAGTTAAACAGGCCATGCTTAATAATGATCACTTTGCAAGGAATGAAGTAAGGAGCGTACTGTGGCAGACTGAGCAAAGACAGGAGATTTTTTTAAGGTAATCTAAGCTGTTCTTTCAAATACAAACCCTTAATTGCCTGGAATCTCTGAAAACTCACAGATTTAACTTTATTAATTGATTCCCTGCTTTGTCAGCGGAGCTTTCCTGACACCCACAAGATACAGTTTCTTCGTTATATTGCATTCAGCAGCCTTTTACATTAATCCATATAATTACCTTTTGTAGATTTGAAGTTGCTGTGTCTTTATTCTTCGTAATTGGTGCATCTATTAGGAAGAAGTTGATATTTTCCTGCTATGTCCTTGTTAATTATAACTCTATCCTTCATTTACATAATCAACTTTTTGGGGCGATTTCTCTAGGAACATTTCATGCCTAATAGGAAGCAATTTGCTTTCCTTCATTAAGTACATTAAAACTTCATGCCCCAGACATCATTGACTGTAAACATTTGATTCTGCTCAAATTTAATGCACCAAGGCATTTTGCTGTGCCGTATTAGGTTTATTTATGTGCTATGTTCTGGATTGTTAGCTGCTAATGAGACTTTGGCTCTTATTGCTCGAAGGCCTGAACAGTAACCTCATTTTAATGAGTTCATTATTTGCTGCCTTCTGAGTAGAAGACAACAAATTTTCCTTTTAATTAAAGGTCAAAACACCTCTGGCTGAGGGAAGTGTAGAGGTTATCAAATCCATGGAGAAGGCAAATGAATGAATTCTCCTGATTTTGATGCTGAGCATGGGCTGGCCAGGCTGAGGTAGAAGGTGCCTCTCTGGGGAGCAAAACTCCAAATCTAAGTGAAGCGATAACAACGCTAAAACACGGTGCTGGATTTCTGTTAAGGCAAAACAGAACCTGAAAGTCAGCCAAATTAAAGAGGCTTTCCTCCTCACCCAAAAGGTCTGTGTGGATCAATTGAGCTGCTAAAGCATGAGCCCTTCCTTGCATGTGCAGCGGTGATGCCAGATGGATTGAGCCAACACAGTGGAAAGTGAGGAAATGTTTGGGGGCTCAATATTGGGGCTGTTTGTAGGGATGCAGCTGTGGGTCTGTGTGTGTGTGCAAGTGCACAGCCAGGGAGCAGTGATCCCTGAAACTTCAGTTAAACCAGAAAAGGATTCATTATGGGGATTGATGCACAGGTCCTTGTCCTTTTTCTAGTATTCTATTAACCAAGGTTCTTTTGTGTGCCTTTCATTCTGTTCCCATGGCGGGAACAGCATTAGAGGCAAGAAGGGTTCCTGGGAAAGACAGGACGAGTGTCTGTGAGATCAGCTAGTGAAAACTGAAAATCTAGCTCTGGAGGAAAATCCCAAGAGTCTCTGAACCATAGATATTGTTTAGCTTAAAAACCACAGCTGTCAGAATATCTTTGACACCTCTAAACATGATTTCTGCAAAACAGAAACAAACTCCTGATACTCTGAGGTTTCTCAGGGACATTTCCAGAAACAGAGATCATCAGCAAAAGCGAGGAGGGACGCAAGATTTACAGGGCTTACTTTGCCCAGTGTGGAGCAGAAAGCCTGGCATTTTGTTGGGATTCCTGCTCATACATGTGACCTTCCAGAGGCAATGCTGTGAATGTGAGTTTTGGGAAGCAGCAAAACCTCCAGATCTTGGAGCTGCCTGTGTCTGTGGCAGGATGTGTGTGGTCATGGTGCTCAAGGTGCCCCTCCTCTGGAGTGTTCCATGCAGGAGAGCTGCCCAAGGAATCCCCATCCCAAGCTGCTACAGAGCCTGTTGGTGAGGCTGCACAAGGTGTGGGGCTGGTGACAAAGTTCTTGGCTCAGTCTGGAAGGAGATCAAGGGAAGGAGGGGAAGCTGGGTATTCCTGTTTTGCAGTCTATCTGTAGTTTGCTGTCATCTTGAGTTATTTTACTTGCAAAGAGTCGTTTGAGGAAGTGCTTCTGGCACGGGAGGACGTGCCAGTGGCCGGCATCCCAGGGGTGCATGGCCAAGGTCACGCTGTCCCACCGCCTTCTCAGGGATATGACTGAGACTCTTGTCAAAAAATGGGCTCACTTGCCATTCCTCAAAGTCATTATTCGTTTGGGAGCAGATCCTAGTGCTGGATAGTGATTCCACTGCTGCAGGTTTCTGCTCTTTGGTGTGTATATAAAATATGGATATGCTCACTATATACACAATACTTTTTTATTTATATATACTGTAGATAGAAAATACGTGCCAGTATTTGCACATATATAACTTTGACTTTACCTCTGCTTTGAGCTGGGGCTTAGATTAGATCACCTCCAGAAATTCCTTCCAACCAAAGTGGTTTTTCACTTCCAGACACTTTTCTCAGGATTTTATGGCACACACTTGTTATTAATACCAACAAGTCTTTTAATGCATTTATTCATTTTCATTCGTCCCTAACATCTGTCCTTAATGCTTGTGCAGCTACATAGCCCTGAGGTTCATTCCCAAGCTCTTCTTTGCAGCAATTTGCTGGTGGTCTGTGGAAACTTGGAAGACTACAAAGTAATAGTTTTACTCTAAATTTCCAGCTGAAAATTTTTGGAAGGAAAAAAGAAAAAGCAAAGAGTACTTGCAGCAATGTTTCTTTGCACTGCAAGAAACTGTCAGGATGTGATTTTTTTTGATTGCCTCTTCCCTCTCTCACTCCCTCCTGAAATCTATGCTAGGATAAAAAAAATCTGACTAAGCCAGCCTGCTGTGGTCTTGGCACTTTTCAAAGCCGGTGGAATTGGAATTGCTAGGAATACCACAAAGCAGTTAAAATCATAGTAATGACTGGAAGGAAGGTGTGAAATAACTAGCCACCGCTATTTTCTGTCAGGAAAGCTGTCAGTAAAGAAGTCATGTCTAGCCTGCCATTACTGATGGGGTCACTGTAACACTGGGATTCCAAGTTCCCTATTTTCAGCTTTCAGATTGGAGCATAAATTTCTATCATAAGGGGGACAATCAAGCCAGCTGTATCTGCACTTGTTAAAACTCAGCTTGGTGAGGAATTTATGAGCCCGGTGAAGCTGAGTTGATGATTTCTGCGTGGTGAGGGTTTTAGCCCACTGCCCATGCTTATAACAGATAATACCAGTGCAGGAATTAGGGAGAATCCACATTATTGACTTACTGGCTAGAGCTGGAAAGCAGTTTAGGGGTTGGAGTTAGTCAAATCTTTAATGGGATTTTGAAATCTCTCTATACCCTGTGCCAAACCTGACTGGATCAGAGGGAGGCTGCCAGACCTCACAGCCCCAGAGATGTTTTTCACCCCATCCTTCCTACAAATGGTGCCATTCCCAGTGCTGGCTGCAGAGCTTTGGGCACAGAGCCAGCGAGGTGAGCAGGGCTTTGCTCCTGCCTTCCCGAGGGCTGGGTCTGCATTTCCTCCCGCATTTATTTCCCTGAAGCGCCGTGCTGATCCTTAGTGCTGTATAAATAATTAATAGGGAGCTCTTGGGTGGGGCTGAACACAGCCAGCTCTGGCTGCAGATCTGTTTTTTATTGTAGAGCTATTACTTGAGTCTGTTCAGCATTTCCCTGGAGTTGGCTGCCTTTGTGTGAGGTCTGACAGGATAGGTGGGTTGCTCTGAAGCAAGAAAGTGGTGATGATTTGTACATATTTGTGTAGTATATTTATTAGAAACAGAAAAAAATTATTTTTCCTTCTTGAATGGAACACCCAGTTCATCAGATCTATTTCTGCTGCTGTTTTGTAACTGTTTTCTTAAGTCAGAAAACTGTCAGGAGCCTACCTGCATTTAATTTGAGCCAGAGGATTGCATCTGTCCCAGCAGAGGGTCAGCCAGTTCCAGCTGAAGGAGATAAATGGGGTGGTACAGCACCAAATTTACTACTCATTCATGACTAAGTGGTGAATAACATCCCTGAGAAGTCAGGAGGAGGCTTTGGATCGAGTATGGGAAGAGAGATGATGCTGAGTGTGGCACACATGCCCGGGCAGTGAGAGCACCTTGACCAACTGCACAAGTGTGGGTGCACATAAAAATATCCATGGCAATTATCCAGCCTCTCTTCTTGGAAAAGGGATTCCTGGCCTTGTTAGAGCATCTAGAGGCAAAAAGCTCAAATAAAGAGCAAGGGATCAGTCCAACAGGGCAAAAAGGATGAAATGAAAACAAAGAGTGAATAAGAAGTAGGGTTTATTTTAACTGAGGCCACACAGATGAGCTCAGGCAATTGCTCTCCGTTCTGGGGAGCAAACCTAAGGAATTAGGGCTGGCTGGGAGCATCCACAGGAGCTGCTGGAAGCAGGGAATGGTTGCAGTGGTTTCCTGCCAGCAGTGATTGCTGCTTTGTGTTGGCCTTACCCACTGAGAGCATTTACAGCCTATTTGGGAAAGCACTGAGGGTCTCCAGTATCAATCACTCCTGCTTTTGAAGGATTTTCTAGGAATGCTAACCAAATCTGCTGACAAATCCTGGAAAGGGAAAAGCCAGCATGTGCCCAAGCTGAGAACAGGTGGCAATTCCCTGGGCTGGCACAAGCTCGGGGCTGAGCAGGAGCTGGTGGCACTTTGAGCAGAGCAGTGAAGGGGCTTAGAGATTATTTCTTATCAGTTCTGACTTTTCAGAAGCTTAAGCATTTTCAGCAAAAGAAATCTCTTGAAGAAAGGCTCTTCAGGCAGGGGAATCAGGGAAAGGCAATCTGCCAGTGGGAGATCAAGGATTATTGGTCCAGTTTTTGAAACAACATGATCAGGAATGCTTGTTCTAATTTCAGTGGCTCTGTTCCCTATGGCTGCAGTCGAGCCTGGCCAGCTGAACACCAGCCCCATGAAATAAAGGTGTTCTATTTCCCCATATCCACATCTGCATAAGGCACATGGGGTTTGTTTCCAATTCCACTTTCTACCAAGAAAGGCCCAAAAGGCAGGGTCAGAACCCACGTGTGACAGCTCTGATCAATCACAAAATTAATCCCTAAAATAAGGATTGAACTGCAAAACCATCTCAAGGCTTTACAGGGACCACATCAAGGTCTAAAATGGGATATGTTAATACAAAAATGCATGTTGAGCCATAGTGGTCCTGTTGTAGGAAGCTGGTGTCAGTCACTGTGCTGTGTGTCACTGACATAAAACCCAGACTGGACATTAATTAGCTCATGTCATGTTTAGGCCATGCCAAAAAAACAGGCTCAAAGTCTCCCTGTCTTTGCCACAATACAAATATAGGGTAAAAGGCAAGTATTACCAATACTTTTGGCTTGAGTTGTGTGTTCTTTCTTGTGTCTTGGTGCTTCAGACTTGCTTCCTTAAGCAAAAAAAATAGAATTAAAAAAAAACCTCTACAACCTGTTACAGGTGGGTACTCTGTTGCTATAAATTATTTAAAGGCTAGAGTAATGGAGGCTACCTTATTTATCTTGTTTAATTTATGGATTTGGATCTACTAAGGTTTAATCAGAGTGGTTTTCAGTTCCTTTACTGCCCTTGGAAATCATTCACTTGGATAACTTGTCACAAAAATTAAACTTCCTTCAAGTTCTCATCATGTCCATTTATCTCAAAAATCTGAACACCTACCAGCAATCTCAAATCCCTGCTTTAAATTTACTGCTTAAGAACTAACTGATGTATATGCTTTGTGGTGGAGAATTAAGGGGGTTTTTTTCAGCACACATTCAATCAATAGAGATTGGAGCAGGTGATATATCCTGATCTGAGGTCTGTCCTTCAGCGTTCACAGTGGGTGTGCTGGCACAAAGATGGATTTAGCTTGTGGCTTTAAGAGAGTGCTTCCAGATGTTTGGGGGTTTTTTTTCCCTATGCCTGTTGCCCACCCTCTCCATAAAAATCAGAAACTAGGGAGGTCTGGAGAATTGTTTCCTTAGGTTATTGTGAAGCCTTCAGTTTGCAAAATCTTGCTGAGTAAGGGTGTGCTTTAAAAAAGCACTAGGATTAAGTGTTGCTTTTTAACATTTCTGAGATGTTTGGTACTTGTCTGGCAGAGCTTAACTTCTTTGACCCTTCTTCCTTCTTTGTGATGCTGTCTTCCATTATCCAGGGAGCTCACTTCAGTGTTTTGATAACTAGAATTGGATGTTTCTGTGGAATGAAAAGGGAATTTCAAGGCAAATGTTCTTGCTTTACACCGCATCTCTTTCACCACAGATCAGAGTGCTTCTGCTACCCCCTACTCCCTCAGGTTCAGAGCAGAGGGAGCTGAAATGTTTTTTGTCCTCCAGGACAGGTTTAAAATCCCTCCATCCTGGAAAATCCTCTTGCTTGCCACTGCTTCATTATCCTTGCCAGCATGGAGACAGCATAGTGAGCTTTCCAGAGGAGGAGGCTGGAAGATCCAAAGTAAAATGGCAATGCCCATCTTACATTTCTGCTCAATTCTCTTGAATAGAAAGATGAAAGGCCAGTGTGCTGTCCAATAAAATCAATCCAGATCACCAGCTGAGGCTGGCACATTTGAAATCAACAATTTCAGAAGTTCCAGTAGGTTACTTTTTTGTAAAACCAGGTGATTTCAGGTGAAATTGAGAACAAATCTCTTTAACAATCAAAAGAAATGTTTCAGGTCCAAAAGTATCACCACACCTTTCCCAAAAGTGGGAAAATTACACTCAGAGCAAAACTGAAGTACAGCTCTTCCTCAGATCACTCTGGAATAGAGACTGACAATAAAACTTCAACCTGCACCCTTGAGAAATTCAAGTGGTCCAATGCAATTGTGGGAAAGTGATGAAATCTTTCAGTCCTTTCAGTAACTGCCTAGGAAGGAAACTTGTGATGACAGGAAGCCCTTTTAGATGGCTTTTCAAGCTTAGCCTTGTCTAAGTGCCCACAGCATGCCAGTGGGTCCCAAGCTCCCTGAGCAGACCCTAGAGGAGCAGTATGTCTTCCAAGAGGAATAATGGCAGATGACAATAATAATCCAGTGAAAAATCGGTGTTTGTCATGTTTTCTAAAGTCTCATGTCAGGTGAAAGTCCTGGTTTTTCTCAGTTCTCACACATGGGAGAACACTGGCTGTGAAGCCTTGTGGCAGCACTTGAGAACAGAGAAGAGAGCTGATCTCATCAGCACATGGAATACTTGCGTAGCATTGTCTTAAAAAACAAAAGCAGCACAGAAAGGTTCTGGGGGGAAAAGGTTTGGTTGTTGCTTAAAACAGATCCTTATTTCAGAACCATTCATAAGTATTTAGGTGGCAGCCAGAAAGTGGCATTACTGAGGCAGTTAACTTGTAAATCTAGTTGCTTTTGATCTTAATCATTAAAGGCAGTGCTTTTTTTTCTAAATATTCCCATTGAAAACCGTAGCTACTTGCATTGCAAAGTATGAATTCATGTAACACAGGATCATTAAACTGGGAGAAATATGTTCAGCCAACTATCAAGCTGTTAATTATAGTTGTTACACTAAATTTCCACTCATTTCTGAAGTGAGAGATTCTATTACTCTCACAGCTGAAGGGTAATGCCATAATTTTGTTTTATATGGGAATAGCTGTTTAAAAATCACAAACACTGAATTGCTGTGACAGGCTTTGCTTGGGTAATGCTCTGCTAGCCAAACAGGACTGTTTGACAAGGTGTACATCCAAATCCTGGAAATAATTTGCAGCTGTAAGATAACAAAGAGCTAAAAGCTGGGTGTTATTTTTCCATTGTGGAAAAGCTTCCTTACTCCTCAAGCTCTGCTTTGGGCCGTGCATTCCCTGTTCTTTGCCCCCTGTCTCCTCTGCCGGGGTTTAGCGCATCCTGTGTGCCATGCCACCAGTGAAATTAATAATCCAGAATATTCCTGGATATCAGCTGGGTTTGAGCAGCTGAAGAGCAGAAGCCTTTTAGAAGGCTGGTTTTAACTGGGCTCTTTCCAGGCACAGGTTTCCTGCCTGAAATTCCCTCTGGTCTTTAACACTCACCTTGGTTTATTTACAGCAGGGATGGGGAGCTTTTGTTTCCTGATAATGTACTGGAAGCCTGTTCCCAGTTACAGCAGAAATGACAGTGAAGGCATATGGGAAATGCTATTCCCTTTCCTAATAACAAATACAGTGGAATTACACTTTATAATACCACAGACATATTTGTCTATGATGCACATAAATCTTGGGATATGTTACTAGGAAGATACATGCAGAGCTTTTTTATTAAGGAATTCACATTCTGCAGCTGAACTTATTTTTTTTCAAATGTAATGCATTATTATTGTGATTGTTATTATTGTTAACATTAACCATGCAGAGCATAGCCTCAGCAGTTCCCACTTGTTCCTGAAACTCCTAAATTAATACATTTTATAGAGTATTTAATCTCTATTAATTATAGATTCATACAGATTGATGCTTATTTATGCATGTATATTCAATTAATTCCCAAACATTCGTGCTAATTTGCTGAAAAACCTACAGTAAATATTATTACAAAGGAGGTCTTTAGTCTTGTTGCCCTCAGGGATTAAATATTACTGGGAAAATGGACAAAGCATTTGGATCCTCATCCCTTGAGCCCTCTCTCCCTTGTCCTGCTCTTGACCAGGCTGCTTTTCCCCAGGTACAGCCTGCTGCTCATGTGATTTGCCCTCTTAAAACAATTGGGTCTCCACCAAAAAAGCACTTGTGCTATCAAGAATCACTGACAGCTTTAAGAGCCAATATTTCACGAGGTTTGGGCAAGGCAGGCAAATACAGTCTCCTGTCAAGAATGTGAACACCATCATTTTTTATACCATTTTTTACTTGAAGGGCTGATGTTTTGGGGTGAAAAACACACAGGTCCTGAAGCCCATGGCTTTAATTCAGTCTGATTCAATCCAGGCAGTTGAAGTGTAATATTGAGACAACTTTTAGGAATTGCTTGAGTGTTAGTATTTTAGATTTAATATGTAATGTGAAAGCTACATTAATAATTCTGGCTTTTAAGTAAAATGAAGAGGCAGTAAAAACCTGAAATATCCATTTCCTGGAAATTGTTGTATTAAAGAGGTCTCTCAGCAAAGTGTGAGTTACTTGCATTTTTTAATTTCTGGAAGATGAGCAATTCCAAATCTACATTTAATTATGATCCTTGGAATTTATTTGTAATATTCTGCAAACTGCCCCCTTTTCCTTTAGTCTGCCAGAGCAGATGAGCTGGGAGAACATGATTTTGTTTGAATCATATTCCAGCAAAACATTGTGCATTTCATAAATCAATCTTTGGCCACAGGAAGATGTTTCACTGGAGCAATCCAGGTCGATCAAGTAACAGGAATACAAAGTTCATTTTCCTCTGCCTTGCCACTTTGCCATTTTGGAAGGATTTTTCACTCATTTAGTATAAGGATGAACGGCTAAACAACTAGGATGGGGTGAAAATGAAAATCCCAGCCTCTGACTCTTTGTATTTTTTCCCTACTTTGGTCAGAAAGTATTGTGAAGAAGGTACTAGTTTTAATAGATTTAATTTGTGGATTTTTAAAACTGAAGCCTAAAATGCCAATTTAATGGCTACATCAGTTAAAAAGTTGAAGTCTGAGGTAAAGGATTCAGCCTTTCAAATCAGAAGTGTCAAAAATAGCAGGGATGTCATATGCTAGAGAAGCTGAGTGTCTACCACACCATAGGTCCCATTTGTGTTTGGATGCTGCCTGGATGAAAAATGTGAACAGCAGACTAAAGACAGTGCTGGTAATTAGCAGGAAGAACAAAAATACAGCAAAGAGTAAGGCTTAGAAATATTTAGAGAAATTTTCATGGCTTGGTAAAGGATAGTTATAATTTGTGCTTCTGAAGAGGGGAAAAAAGTATGTAATGGATGGATTTATTTCCTTAAGAAGGCAAACTCTGGGCTCTGAAAGGGGAAAGTTTAATTTCTCACAGAAGCTGTCGGGCTGGAAGGACTCCAGTCTGCCTTGGTGCCTTCTGTGCCAGCCTCCACTGCTGCAAATACAGCAGCTTCTTACTGTATGCTCCCCTCATCAATGATAAATGCTGCAGCTTGAGATCAGAACACTCCAGTGCAGGCAATGTATTGCAGTAAATCAAATCCTGATGATAGAAAACTCTGCCCAGAAAGTCCCAGAGGTTTTAACTAATACACTGGTTTGTAGGAAGTGGTCAAGAATTTATCCTTTAATTTTCTTGTGAATTTTGAAGATTTAATTCTTAATGGAATTAAATAAAAAGAGTTTTGTTTTCTCCCTGACATTTGCAGGGAGAAATTCTTAACTTTTATAAGATATTATCTATAGAACAGTGTGACTACTTAAGGTTTAAGTTAATGTATTTAACATTAGAAATTCTGTTGACACAAAATGACTTATTTAAACTACTAAGTAGTCCTGTATTAGAATTTCACACGAGGCCAAAAAAATGCTTTAGTACTTTTTCTGCCTAGATGGAAAGAAAATGGGTGGAGGTGTAGAACATGGGAAATAAAAGCACTAATTGAAGGGATCTCAGGCCATATTCATAGAAAAGATACAGTCTCTAAGATTTGATTTGTGTGAGGATATGTATATAAAGCTATAGGGGTGGATGGAGAGATGGATATGTCTAAGGATTTGAAGCCAGACACAGTCAAATATTTTGTGTTATACTGCATTGTGGCACAGATGTGGACAGAAAATGCCTAGTTAATTATTGCTAAAAAACTGAAGTCTTTGAAAACAGAAATTTCTCTCTTGGAGACCTTTTCTGTTCCTCACCTATTTGTCCATCCTTCCCTGTACCCACCCTTTTCCTGAGCGTTGCCACTTGCACATCATTTGAATAATGCCAACAGTGCTAAATTGAGCTTTTGCTCTAAGTGTTCCTCCTGCTCCCATTTGGATGACAAAGGCATATTTAAAGTCACTTAAGTAACGCTGCTCCTGAAGGAGCTGCATTATAGATGGGTTCCTGGTAATGTGTTTATTGCTGCTTCAAGTGCTTTTAAGGCAATAATTATAACTGCTCTTGCAGTCTGCACCGCCTGGCCCTTCTACAAGGCTATTCCATCATTTCACAGTGATGTTTTCTGTGCAGGAAGCAACTGTTAGTGCTCCTTTTTAACTAATATGCCTTGTTTTAAAGCTCAGGTTAATGCAGGTCTCTCGAGGGGTTGATATAAAGCAGATGTGTTTTTTGGCTCCTATGGATTCCCAAAGTGAAGCTAAATTAGAGTACCACGTGTGTCCTGGAAATAGACTCCAGTTTGATACCACCTATGACTTCAGAATTGTTTTAGAGAAAGGATTGAAAGGATAAATACAAATCCAGAATATCAGTGCAAGCGTAGAGGAGGAATGTGTCACAAGTCAGTGGTCCTTGGTGCAGGATGTGGGCACGAGAAACCTCTGAATGTGACCTGGAAAACCTGTCATTTCCATATTTTGAAATGCACTGTGACATTTTTTAAAACATCAAATTTTTAAATCCTTTTCAAAATTAAGAGCTCTTGAGTTCATATAGCCAGAATGATATTTTCTCTCTTGTTTTTTTTTTTTTTCTTATTATTATTTTGTTGTTGCTTTTTTGTATAATTAATTTGTTGCTTTGTGGAATATTATATTTTTTTCCTTGGATAAAAAGCCCCAAACTTCAAGATATTTCTGTGGTGCTTGTACAAACAATACCAGCTTGAACTCCTTGGAGTCATGTAACCCTATAGACCAAAAACCAGCGTGTTCTCTGAGACAGAAGAGGACCGAGTGAGTTTTCAAACACTCAAGAGAATCTTGCTAGGGCCATAACTGGTTAATCAATTCAAGAAGTAGGAAATTTGAGCCACCAGGATCTGTTTTCTGGCAAGACTGTATAAAACACTGTCAAGGCCACCTAATCTCGAGTGGGAACCTGGCAGATGAGAGAACCCCAAGTGTGTTTTAATTCAGGGAGGGCACCAGGATAGACAGTGAATCCATCTGTCTGCCAAGGAGAAGGATACAGGTTCTGCAGGGAATTATGGTTTTCAGCTACATTGGTACTAAAATTCTGAATGAAAGAGCAGGCCCTGTTGAAACAAAAGAAGTGTGTGGAACATTTTGTCTGATGTGTCTTGACAAGGCACTTGAGCAGTATTCAACACTCAAATTATTACAGAAAGAATTGGGTGATTCAAGAGACCTGAACAAGGAAAATATTGAATGAACTGTCATCTCTGATGAAGCGGAATGGAGCACTCTTATTTTTAAGTAAGATTATTAAAGTTTTCATGCAATGCCTCTCAGCTGCTTTTTAAATTGATTTTTAAAGAATTTTAAGATGGTCCAAAAGTGGGAGCTCTAGAACTCCACTTCATTGTGTTCTTCCCTGTCACTCTGAAGCGCTTTCAAAGGTGACAGAAGTGCCACCCAGCCTGCAGTGACTAATGCTGGCTTCTTGTGCTCACACATCTCCTGGGCCCAGCTTCTCCCTGGGCTGGCCATGGGTGTGTTGCTTCACTGGCAGGGGCTTTACTGTTATTAGAAGGGAAATCAGAGTGGCTGTTTTATCTCAGGACTGACCATTCTGCCATGCCTGCTGATGTGGCCCAGACATTTCCAGTAGTTCTACCTGAGGGCAGTTGTCCTTGCACAAAAATCAGGGATAATCATATGCTGGAGAGATTGAGTGGTTGAGCTCAGCTCCCTGCCGTGCCAGTACATTTTAATTCGGAGTTGCCAGGAAAGATGCGACTCCAATGTGAATTCTTGTCTTGAAAACACTAAAATGAGCCAGAAATCACAGGCTTTAAGTGTTCCAGGCATTTTAATGATGCTGAAGGTCAAAGACAAAGTGCAGACTGTGGCAGTGAGGAGGTGTCAGAGACTAATGCAATTCTTATTTCTACTGAAGGAAGTGGAGCTCAGAGGGGGAGGCAGCAGGAGAAGGGCAGGCAGGCTGCAAGGAGAAGGAAGGCCTGCAGTCAGCACTACCAGAAAGACATTCCCAAGCCTGGCTCTGTCATTTTATTGCAGCTCAGAAAGCTGAAGGATGCTCCCATCCCTGCAGTGACAATTAAAGGGATTACAGAAAGGAAAATAGAGCTTTAAGAGAAAGGGGCTGTGGGATATGGTGGTGTTGGGACAGGCAATTTCTCCTTGATCATCTTATCAGCTCCAGCTGAGAGAGGGGGAGAAGAGGGGAACAGGTGATTCCTGGGTCCACCCAGAGGATGTGCTGCAGTCTAAATTCTAGAGCTAAGAGGGTAGAAAGGCTCAAGCTTTTTGCTTCTTTTGGAGTGTTTTTTTTTTATTTGCTTTGTTTATGAAAAAGTAAATGCCTTAGCTTGCACTGTGCCCTCTCAGGGCTTTTGAGTTAACAATAGGATATGTGTTTGTGAAAGGTGTTGGAAAAGCCCTGGTGGCTGCCTTGAGCTCTTCTTGGGTGAGTAAATATTGTACTAGCTCATACTGTGGCAACAGAAAAAAATAGAAATACTTAAGCAAGTTCTTAGTCCTTGTCTGGGTAATGCAGCCCTCCTTGTGCTCAGTTAAAAGGAGACTTTAAAGGTGAAAGATTTGTATTTTGTCTGTGTGGCTCTCCCAGACACAGCACAAAAAGACATTTACAGGGTTTTTTTTGCCAAAAAACTGATGCCAGTGATACTGGACTCATGTGGCTGGTATCATTTACAAGTACACAAATTCACTGTTTCTGTGAATTATTTGATGAATTCTTTTGCCTTCTAAAGTCAAGCCCTGAGATAATATATTGGCAGGCAGGAAAGGGAGAAATTCATTTGCAGAGGCTCACTAGGCTCAAGATGCAACTCCACAAAGCATGGAAAAACAGCTTTCTGTGGCTCTGCTGAGTTCCTGTTAATTACTTAGCCGGACATGACCTTGCACGACTTCTTCAACACCAGGGACTAGGAGGTCTTGTGTGGTAAAGAGAGCCATAATAACCCTGTTCTCTAATCTGTTTATGGAGCTGATGCCACCCTTTATAAAATAATATATGTGTATTTCCCTGAGGCATCTAATTGAGAAAGAGCTTTGTGAGGGAGTAAAACCATTTGGGTTGCAGGAAGTAACTACTCAGGTTTACTTGTTTGATTATTGTTACTTGCCAATATTGGTATCAGAAGACTTGCTGTGTATTAAAGCGTTCCCAAGGGATTTGGGTGAGCATGGCACCTTTGGAGAGCCTAACAGAGTCCCTACATCTCTGCCAAGTGAACCCTCTGTGAGCAGCCACCACCACTTCTCCCAAAGGCAGGGCAATGCTTTGCCATCCCAGAAATATCAGCCTCCTAAGTTGTTGTTGTTTCTGCCTCTCAAGCAGAGCTGCTGCACCTCTGCGGGGTGAAGGCAGGTCTGCTGGTTCTTAATTGCCTCCTTCCCCCAGTGACTTGGGAGATTGTGCTCTAACAGGCTGTAATTATCCTTCTCTGTGAGCTAACCGAGGTGCACTCTGCTTTAGGTGTTATGTTCATTAACAGGGTCCTGTTCTGTGGGTTAATGTGTTCTGGGGATGTCCAGTCTATAGGAACAGACTGATTTGTGTAGCAAGTGTTGGTGAAATAGCCCGAGGAACAAATCTGTGCCAGGTAACTGATCTGAAATGAAACCCATAGTGCTGAGGGAAGAAGTACCTAGGGGTGCTCAAGTTGCAGGGTGGGTTTATGTGTGAAATATTCACCTAAAAATGGGAGATAAACTTTTTATTGTTCCCAAAAGAGAGCTTGAGGGGAAGGTTGGTTCTGAGCCTGTTCCTGTAGATGATTTCTCCCTGTGATTAGTGTTTGTGGCATGATTTCTTGTGTGAGGTGAGGAGGGGGGTTTATCCTGTGAGTGGCACTTTGGGTGTTTTTGTGAGGGAAGTGGGCTGCTAATTTGGCACTGGAGAAATGTGGGAGAATGAAAGCTTCTCTTTGTACCCTGGCTCAAACATAATGAATGCAAGAAAGCTCACCATGCATTGCTTGAAAAAAAGAACAAAAATTAAAAGGTCTGAATCCTAGCAGATGTTTTTCCTTGTTATTGTCTAGATATGCAGCAGTGTGGACTGGTTGGTTTTCAGATGGGTAAATGCATGCAGCACATAAATATAATTGTGAATGCTTTTAACAGCATCCAGCTCCTACTGCAGCCCCCGGATGTGGAATTTTCTGCTGTGTCCCCCATAATGAGCGCGGAAGCGTGGTTGCTGTGCCAAGCACAGCTGGAAAGCTTTGCCTAGCAATGCTGTTGACTGCTGGATAGTAATGGAGGTGACTTGGGTTTTTTCCTGCATAATGAGATGATTCCAGTGAGAGCTCTGAATTTGCAAGTGTCTCTGTGTGGACACTCCTCTGCTGGCAGTGGGGGCTCTTTAACCACTGTGCAATAGTCACAGGCTTCCTTAGTGGAGCAAACCACGTCAGAAAGAAGCTCTCAAAAAGGCGCAGGCGGGATGCTATTGCTGAAAAACTTGCTTCACAATTGCCTTTTGAGTTAATTTCCTCTTGTGTACAAGCCCTATCTCAGAGCATTTCCCCACGTATTTCCAGAGAGAGAGCACTTGATCGCTGGGCTTGTGCGCAAGTGCTCCGATCTCAAAGGCACCAGGCACTTGGAGTGCCTGGTGCTCAGAATCAGCCCTGATGAGCATTCATATGCCTGGTTTGGCTAATAGAATTACCCCAAGTGTTCTGATGTGCAAAATTGTCTTGATTGCATGAGAGACTGCTGCTCTTGCTGGGTATTTGGGTACCTCAGTGGTCTGGACGAGGAGACAAATGAATATAGAAATTGTAGAAACAGAAATAAGGGTTTAGAAATTAAATGGAAATCTGCTTTTAAAAACAAAAGGCTTGCTTATTGTTCTTGAAAGCATTGGGTATTTACAGGAAAAACCCTCCAGAATGAAGGCTGGAGAATGTGATATTGCATGCTTAGGGATTCAATTAATCTCAGGCTACGATTCCCAGGTGTGGAAAATGACAAGAAATAACTGTCATGCTGTTGAGCTCCGTCTATTCTTTCCAAGTTGTGCACATCTTTGAAAATTACTCTCAACAAATTTAATGGTGTCTCTGGATACTACAGATCAGGAAAATAAGTGTAGGAGAGCCCCCAGTGAGTAGTCTGTGGGCCTTGGACTCTGTCACATGGTTATGTCACTTGCTCAAGTGCATGCTGTGCTTCCACCCTGTCACTGCTAACTCTAAATGCTTACCTGTTAGTCTGGCAATGACAATGATCCTGCTAACTGTGTTAGCAGGGCTGGAACTTCTTCAGGCTCTTTTCTTCATTGTGCTCATTCTGTTCTTTCTAAATTCAGTGATGGTGAGGGTTAAAAAGTCCTGTATTGTTCTGCCTACCTTACAGTAATAGTGAGAGAAACAATACAGAGAAGGCCTCTAGAAGATATTATATATGTGTGTGTAACGTACAAGTGTATGCCCCTGCATACACACATCTATAAGCACATCTCTGTACCTACGTGGGAAAAGTGGTTTTTAATTTCAGGCTGTGGTTTATGTACCTGCTGGCTGCACTTTCAGCCCTTAGCAGGAAAAGGAGCTTCTCAGCTTTTTCAAGCTTTGTTTCTTTTTAAACATCCATTAACACACACACGTGTCTGGGACGGTATCTCCCACTTCTTGCCTTACCTTCACGTCGTTGATGTTCATCCTCGTCCCCTCCTTCCCGACAAAGATGTCGTCTATGTCAACCAGAATGTACCTCTCCAAGGAGAGCGTGAGCTTCTTTCCCGACAGGAAAGAGATGGCGTCGATGAAGATGAGCTTGTGGAGCCAGAAGGTCAGGTTGTTCCCAAAGAGGACTCTCTGGATGCCGTCGTGCAGGCCCAAGTCCTGGATGACGGTTGCATAGAGAGCAGCCCTGGGCAGTGTGGCGGGGGTGGGCCTGGAGGGCTGCAGCTCGCTCAGGAGCACGGGCTGGTAGGTGGAATGGTTGAACTGGAACACGGTCCAGTCCTCGCCGGGCAGGGGGCCCTTCTCCAGCCTGGGCGCTTTGGTGATGCGCAGCAGGGGCGACTGAGCGTTCACCACGCAGTCTCTGAGGGCCACGTTGTTGTACAGCTGCAACGGCAGCCCTTTCAGTCTGATGCTCGGGGAGCTGTTCTCGTTGGCTTTATGAAAACCAATTATGCTAACACTGTATTCCACACAGTATTTTTCCAGAAGCTCTCTATTCCACGAGTCCATGGACACGTACTTTAAAATATTCTCGTATATAACAATGGTGTACTTGCCTCTCCCGTTGTCTGTGAGCGGGGGAATGTCCCCCTTGGCTGGTGCGATGACCATGTGGTACTGAAACTTGCTGGACTCGAGGATGGCTATGATGTCTTGCCCCAGCTGGGAGTACTGGCTTTCCACAAACAGGAGCACGGTGGGATCAGTCCTAGAGGGATCAATTGGCTTAGGAGTCCTCAGCTCCGCGGACCTGTAGGGCAGAAGTTTGAGCTCCTCGCACTCTGCCTGCCCGGTGCTTTCCACGAGGGCCATGTCCTGCTTGTAGCCAGTGTAGAGGAAATAGGCAGAGATGACAATACTTGCCAAGCAGAAGGTGGCCAGGAGAATGACCAGCGTTCGGAAGCTCCTGCGGAGCTTCCCGATGAGATTCATCTTCGGCGGGGCTTCCAGCTCCTGCTGGACTTGCCGCAGTTCCGGGTGCTCTTCCTAAAGTGCCATGGGAAGGAGGAGTTGCGGAGGTTCCCCTTCCAAGGCATTCATGTGACCATCGCAGAGCATTTATGAAGCGTTCGGGGAGGCTGTAAAGCTGTCGGAGCGGGAAGTCAAAGGATCCGGAGAGATAAATTGAAAGAGGTTTGCTCAGAATGCAGCAGATGCCAATAATCAATGAAGAGGACTCTTAACATTATCTGCAGCAAGAAGTAAAAGAGGAGTAAGTAAAACAAAATCCATAAAGCAATTAAAAACACACATTAATAAGGCCGGTGATTGATACTGGTAATCTGAGTAGAGAGGGAAGTTTCTGAGTAGTTCAAGGAGCACTCAGTGTCACTTGCTTTCTCGGTGCATTAAGATAAGCTGCATTAAACAGCTCCCCCGTATTCTTAGGATGCAGAAATGAACTCTGAACGTAACTTTTTGAGGATGTGCATCTACTTATCAGCTCTTCTTACCTAAAATATGTTGTTGCTATTGCAAATGGGAACAGTGGAAGATTTTAGGGGCAAAATTAGGATGAAGTGAATCTTTTTTTAACATGGGACTGTATTCTGTGCCAAATTCAAACTGCATAAGGGATAAATTCTGTGTTGGATTGGAAAACTAATGTGAATGAAGTGAAAGACACGTCAGGAGTTTGGGGAAAGATTTGTAGGGCTTTCTCTCCAGTTTCCATTCTGCACCCAGAGCGATCAGTGCTTCGTGGTCCTGTTTAGGAACTACAAAGATCTTGTGGGGATTTCCTAAGTGAATGAACAGGCTGCTACAATTGCAGGGTGCAGCTGTGCATGGCTCTGCCTCCATCAGGGATCAATGGGAAGTACCTCAAGGGAGCTGTTCCAGTGCTAGGTGGGCAAGTAGGTGTTTGTGCTGGTCCATGACACCTCTGGATAAAGCCCTCGGCCTCTGGTCTGTCCCTGTATGGGTGAATTACGAGGTGCTAAACCTCATTGCTCTGAAGGTTTTGTGCAATTCCTGGCAGTTCTGCCTAAACTCAGGAAAAATTGCCATTGGTAACAGTAAACCCTGTGATCCAGAGAGAGCTAAAGCTAACTAAATAAATAGCCTGTGCTGCTCGATGGATTTAAGTAGGAATTAACATCTTTCTGAATTATTTATATTGTTTGTCTATTGGAACAATGCGAGACAGTAAACAATGAATGATTTTGGAACTGCAGGGAAGAAATGCTTTTTCCAGGCAGATACTTATCAGTTGACGTGTCCTCCTCCATTAACTCAGAATACACTTCTGACTTGTGTTTTGAAAACTACTCATTCATCTTAAGGTTTGCACCTAGAAGTGGAAAATGATTGTAAGAGACATTCAGAAGAGAGGGAGTTGTTTTCTGAGACCATTTGTGACTCTGGCAGGTTCAAGCTCTCCTCTGATTTACCTTCCTCAGTTGGAAGCTTGCAAGGAGATGGATGTCCCTAGAATGTGGGCTATTCCAGCAGTGACCCTGCTGTGTCACACAACTGGCCAAGAGAGGTGCCAGGTAGGGACAGAAATCAGAAACCTCTTCTACATGTATTCCTTTAAGAAACAGAAAAGAAATCGCAGCTACCATTAGGAAATTGAAGTCATCCTGATAATCTTAAGAGTATTTGCCCTGCTTTGGTGCTTCCCTTGTTCTGCAATTGTCTGCTTGCTGGGATTTCACTTCTTATTCAACCTCCAATTAAGATTTCCTCAAAAGATAACAGCGGATCAAGTGAAGCATCCTGCGCTAGATGGTGCTGGAGTTTGGGTGACATTGATGAGTCACTCAGCCCTACTCGCAGGGTTTATCAGATCAGGGCTCTGGCTCACCGCGGGAGGGGCAGCCTCCAGGGCTGGCTGATGTGTCCCCCGCGCTGAAGAGCTGATTGCAAAAAGCCTGTTGGGTCAGCAGGAGACAGGCAGGTGATTTGGAACAAATCTTCAACTCGCCCTGCTCGGACTGTGCATCCTCTGCTCGCTTTGGGCACTAGAGGGCAATCGCTTCTCGCTTTTGGGAGGCAGCGGCTGCTCTCCCCTCTCTCCCGAGCGCACAGCCCTCCCTCCCTCCCTGCCTGCCTGCGGCCACGCTCTCGCCAGAAGGCTTCGGAAATCCCCAGGGCACGTAAAACACCTTAATTAAGACTCCTATGTTTAAAATTAAATAAAAACCAGGAGTTCTGCTTTAAGAAATGTGCCGCTAGATCACCCTGGATGCTTTGCAGATGTTTCAGCCTCCACCTGTGGCACAAGGGAATAGTTTGCGAGAAGACCTGAAATTGTGTGTTTTTCCCTCATTGTTTGGCCCTGCTGGATCTCTTGGGGTACTGATTTTGCAAGCTGTCAAAACAATAAACATCACGAATATTATAGCTTGTATTACTAAAAGAGGAGAATTCCCTGACTTTATATTGGTCTAAACAAAACTGTGGTCTTCATCCCTAACTATATCCTCCCAATAATAACGCTGATGAAATCTAATGGAGATAAAATACTAATAATCAGATTTCCTGTTAGCTACTGTCTGTTGTACGTGGATGTTCTAATTAAGTGCAAGTATTCCCACTTATTGAGACGTATAATTATATAAAATTGATAAGGAATTTAAATTTGTATAAGGAAAGCCAGCATTGGAGCAGACCTTTTTCGGTCTGCACATTGTTTTTGAGCTGCTCTGTTGAACTGATTATACTGTTCAGTAAAATAAAAAAAAAAACTGGTGTGAAGTAATTAAAGGTTATGAAAATAAATCAGCTATATTAGCCATTAGTGGAACTTTCTCCAAGGCATAATTGGAAGTTAAGTGCCATTTGTGCCTTTGAAACTCTCCCCCTTTAAAGTTCAACAGCTTTATATTCGCTCCAGAATTCAACTATCTTCAGAGAGTTCCTGTGCTAGATTAATTGGAGAAGCACGAACATAGGCCATATTTCATAATTAGTGTTACTAATGGAGTTCCATTTTGGTACCTGGTTTGTGAGGTCCTCTGTTCCTGTGGTCACTGATGAGGGTTCTCTGACTCTTCAGGGGGGATAAGCTCAAAGATGGGCACATTTGGTCAAGGAATCCAAGTTTGGTTCATCCAGAGTTGGTCCCTCAGCAGATCTTGTCTATTCAGCTGTTTTCCTCAGCGTGGGGCCTTTCCCCAAGGAGAGCAGAACGCTGCTCTACAACTCTGTTGTGATGTCAGAGACATCTGCAAGGACTCTAATTTTTCTTTAATTCAGGCAGCTGAAGAAAAATGGAGGTTTAAAAATTGCTGCCTCCTTGCTAAATAACACTTCCTGCTTGCCCACAAAAATGCATTTGATTGATGACTAAAGCGTACTGATTTTGAAGATGATTGATTGGGAGATTAGGACTCGACTATTTAAAACCAATAGCATGGCAGCAAAGAGAAACAGCCCCTCATTAATGGCATGTGTTAAGTGTGCATCAGGAATTAAAGCTGACTCCCTCGTGGGCCACTTCCCACGGGCACAGCTTCCCCCGGGGCTCGGTGCCTGAACAAGCAGACGTGGTGTGTGGGCTGGGGGAGCTCCTCTTACCTCTGATCACGGGTAGGCAAAGGATCTCCGAGCTGCTTGAGCTTATGGAAAGTAGAAATGTTGATATTAAGGCATCAGCTGTGTTGGTTCACCCTGAGGATGGAGCTAATGGACTTGCCATCTGTGGTGGGTTCAGTGCCGAGCAGAGGAGCAGGAACCTCGCTGTTCCCCAGCAGTGTGGCCGTTCCTAATCTGTCTGCACCCGAGTGCACTGCTGGGAGCAATTCACCTGGAGGCAGGCCAGAACTTTCCCTTCCTTATTCCACCATAAATCAGAAGGCAGAATGTCTTTATTGTCTATATATAAAACTTCCCTTTAGGCTAAAAACCTAATGTAAAGCCTTTCCTCTTTTCTTTCCCTCCTAAGCTTGTATGACTCCTGTCACTTACTAGCAGCCCAATGAATCATGATACCTGCCTCGCTGTTCCTTGCATGGGCTCCTCATTCATTACAGAAACAAGCTACCTGATTTGTGTGATAAATGACTCCTGGTGACCATTAGCAAAAATTCAAGGTTTCTGTTCACTGCAGAAGGAAAAAAGAGCATTTTTCTTTTCTTTCTCTCAGAAAAGTTGCCAGGAGAATTTTTGACCGAGCTCACCCAACTTACATCCGCTTTGAAAGTAACTTTTTTTTTCTTGTTTTGAACTTAACAAACTTGCAGAGTGTTTTGTGTTGGTAACTGTGGCTTTGCTTGAGAGGGCTGCTGGTACTGGCTTCTCACAGCTCATCACAAGGTACTAGAAAACTCCTTTTACCTGGGACAAGGCCAGCATCTCAGCTGATAAAGGCAGTTGCAGACCTTCTGACTTCTCTTTTATCATTTCTGAGCTGAGAGGCTGCTCAGTACTTTCACCTCTTTTGTTTCTTTTCAATGCATAATCATGTGCAAGTTAAGCCCCCAATTTTTCAGTATTTTCAGCCGTTTGATCAAGTCTATAGAGCATGTGTTATCTTGCGTGATTTCAAAAAGCTAAATGATGCCAGAGGGTGAAGTCAATAATCAATGAATACAAAGCCAAGAGTTTGAAGTACTTTAACTCCTGCACTTGATGAAAACTGGTGTGATTTTAAAGTGAAGCAATGCTTGGAAGGGAGATGTTTGACCCTTCTGACTTGCATTTCTCTTTGGGTTTAAACTTTTCCAGGTGATTTCAGAAAGTGGTGAAAAGGCTGCCTGGTGGAGCAGTGGTTGGGGGGTGATTTGGAGATGAGTTCTGCTGGTAGGGATATTCTCACACGTGTGCACATCCTTTGGTTCTCCGGCCCATATGTGCCATTTTAAGTCAGCTCCGAGCAGAAATGTGTTTTAAGACATAGCCAGACCACACTTGTGCTGAGTGTTGCCTGATGTTCAGCCTCACTGCTTCCTTCTTCTGACCCATCAACTTCCAACAGTCCCACGGTCATTTGGACCACCCAGAAAATCCCATAAATATCCCATCTGGCATGTTTCAGTGAGGCTTCCTCCAAATGGCACAATTTATGGATCTCTAATGCGTCAGCACTTCTGAACATAAGGAGTAATGGCAATATTTTCACAGACAATTCTGATTTGTGCTTTCTCTGGAGCATCAGGAGTGGAAGCTCCTAGCAATCAGCAATCAGTAATTTAGGTGTCTAGTCTGAGGAGAGGACCTATATATGTATTTTTTGTTTCTTGATGGAGTGGCTCTAGTGATCATCACGACAGGTAAGTGCTAGTGACTGCACTCACCCTCTGGGCAGCTGAGATGTTGTGTGGTGATACCAAAACTATCACGACACACAGACTATTTTGATGTCATCAGGCAAAACATCTTAACTCTGAGGCCAGACTTAAAATAATGATAATTTTAAATGTACCTTCTCAATGCAGTTTCTAATAAATGTGTCCATCTAGCATGAGTGATGGTATGAAGATCTACCACTTGTCACCAGTAAATCACCAAAAATTCAGAAAGCTAAACAGCATTAAAGGGTACAATCCTGACTTTGCCAAGGTCACTCAGGCACCCGTGGCTGAGCTGGAAGCAGCAGCCCCTTGCATAATGTCCTTCAGCAGCTGTGCCCAACCCTCAGGACGTGTGTAGGAAAGTAAAAGGTGGTGTTGAGAGATGAAGGGCAGCAGCTTACTGCCAAGCCACGATGACACAGCCAAAACGCGGTGGCAGGGAGTCAGCCTGCCGTGGCAGAGATGTGTGTGCCCTGCAGGATGGAATCCTTGCTTTGCTTTCCCAGTGGGATTAGTGGAGAGTGCAGGTGAAACCAGCACGCTGTCGGTGGCCCAGCCCTTGTGAATGAAGGTGGGGAATAAAAGCAGGCTTTGCACTCTGTTCTGAGGCAGCCTACAAAACATATTCCCCCTGACTTGATGCAACAAATCTCCTGCTCTCGCTTGGTTAATGGCTCTTCATCACTTTTCAATTCATAGTTTAATGCTTCAATGGAAGCCAATTTGAATTCATTTAACTCTTCAAATAAAACTTTTGTGAGATGCTCTATCAGATGTTTTATTACAGTCCATCTATTCTGGTAGTGTTTTCCACTTTCATAAGGCTGTCAATTAGCCATCCAGTTCCAATAGAATGATTTGTGTTGTGAACTCAGCTGAGACACAACATTTGTGCAATAGAATGACTGCCTAACTAGGACTCCTTCAAGTCAATCAATGCAGTAGCCAAACTCTGTACATGTTGTTTGGTTGGGTAGACAAGCTAGGTCATTAAATAAAAAATTGCTGAAACCCTTTTTTATAGTTTTGTTAGCAACAAAATAACAGCAGATTTTCTGTATTGGTGTTGAAAATTTACCAAGGATTGCAAATTTGTGGGTGATTACTAAAACTTGACTTTTTGGAGATTTCTTACACAAAAAAAAAAAGAGATATAGTCTAACAGGCTCTGGAACAGTCTGTTAGAAACCAAACTATTTGGTCTTTATGCTTATTTTTTTTTTAGTAGTTAATTGTTTCCCATGCTTTCTGTTGTCCTATTGCTTTTTCTGGGAGCTAAAAATGTTTGCCACCATGTGAGATAATTAAAATGTGTCCACTCTTATACCAATGCCAATATATTTGACTGAATAACATGTTTTGTGGTGTCTGTATCCTGTCACAGGGACTATTTGCGAGCAAGTCAGATGTGGTCACATCTGTGCTAGGAATTAAAAGGAGGCCACTAACTTATTTCAGAGGGACTACTGCTGTCACATAGTAAAGATCTATTGCTACTGCAGGGGAAGTCTATTTAAACCCAGATAACAAAGACTTTGTACTTAAATCTTTAGTACAGCACGTTTGCCACATGAAATTTATACAGAGGTTTATTCTGAGTTTGCACAAGCCCAGTTCCAGTCAGACACGGTTTCCAAGCTCGGTATATATTAATTCTCATGGTAACAGCTTCCCTTTATTTATTCTTTAAGTAATTTCTCCTGGAGTCCCCTTTCCCTGTCTTTGTCCTCAGTGGCTGAAGGGTTTTGTTGTCATTGAGGGAATTTGGTAGAAAAAGAGGGAGAAGATGCAGATTTTGGTCCCACCAATCTCTGATCAGAGCAGCTGTGTGGGCTGGAGCATTATCCAAGCCACCAGTGCTGGTGACAACCTTGCAGGAAGCAAGTAGTGGCTTCCAAGCAAAATGAAGTGAGGAGAGTAAATGAAGCCAGGGTGACCCTCCAAACGTGCCTCCTCTTTTTTTTGTGTGTTTGCTTCTTGTATTTCCAAACAGCTTCTAAAGGGGGAAATTCAGTCCCTTCCACCCTGCTCACAAATACTCATGTTTATCACTGCTTTTATTGCATGGCAGTTGGGCAACAGGAAACTGGGTTTATAATATCTCTCCTGTGTCTTCCTAGTCTTAGCTCTAGACTAGCTTCTAGGCAGTCCTTCAGAAAAATTTTGACTTTTATTATCAGTCCTTTACAGGAAAGATGGGCTTTTTGTGAGGGCTTTTCTAGGGCTGCACATATGACAGCTGTCATTAAAACTAATCTAGACAAAGAAATTTGGTCATGTTACAAAAATACTACAATACCCAAGAGACTTTGCCTTTAATGTACTTAAGTATTGCAGACAAGTCAGAGGAAGTTTTATGCAAGATTAATAATGGAAATTCAAATTCTTACCTTGAAATGACTGGAGGGATGCTGTTTGCCTATCAAGAGGAAAAATGTTTTATGGTGAAAAGATAAGGCAGGGAGTAGAACCTTTGATTTCTGTCTGCCATCATGTTTTGCCCTCTGGAGGCCACTGATTTTTTTCCAGTATTTCATTTTTCCTGTCTTTGTTGAGGGAATGCTAGTCTCTTCTACCTTTACATGGGTATTAGCTGTAAAATGCTCTAAGATGATTCATGTTTGGTTCAGATGCATATAGCACGGATATTGCACAGTGTGCTTTTGGGAGAGTTGGTGCAAAATTCCTACTTTCAGGTGCAGGCAAATGTGTCAGCTGTGCTTGCTTCCTTTTTCTTCTTTTTCTTTGTACCCTGGTTAAATTCCTTTGTGTTTATCCTGCCACTGCTTTACGGGGTTTCTCTGAGAGAAGCCAGTTTGTCAGCCAAATGAAAGATCTCTTCAGAGATTTCTGGTGTGTCATCTGTGACCTATAGATACTGTTTCGCTCTCGGTTCAAAATACAAACAAATGTTTCCCTTCGAAAGATCTATTCTTTGTTTTGTCTAGATAAAGTTCCATTTGGAAATGCCACAAGTAGGATAAGGGTCCTACTTGGGAATTCAAGGGATTTTTTTGTTGAGTCACGCTGAGCTCAGAGACTGGAACTAGAACTAATACCATTAGAGCTCTGTGATGGAATAGAGAGGCTTTGATTAACCTCTTGCTTTCGTGAAAAATCTCTGTTTATTGAACCACTGAGGCATTAACTTATTATTGAAGGGGGAGAGTGGGGACTGAAAAAACAAAACCCAAATGGTTGTCAGTCTTTCTGAGCATACTGCCCCTGAATCAGGCTGGAATTGTCTTTACATCCCCATCCTCCCCTGGGGGCTGAGTGCCTAACTCCACTTGGTTTTCAGTAAGGATCTCCAGGGTGTATCGTGGACAAGGAAATCCAGCCTGGCTTTCTGGGTTATGGAGGGGGCTTATAAAATTATGTCTCATCATTTGACATACTATTTTGTAATCCACACAAAGCTCAGTTTTAGCTAACATATACACAGAGACCTGATTTTCTGTCTGAACACCAGTATCTTTTTTCCATGGAGGAGAAAGCCTTTTAGGAGGTCCTTCAGTTGAAAATCTGAGTATGCAGAATGCATGCCTGTGACTGATGCAGGCACATGGAGCTTGCACCAATGCTGATGGAGAGTTAGTCTGATGGGAGCCTGTCAGGTGCTTCAAGGCATGCATGTCTCACTTTTCTTGCCATGTGGGCATTGCATATCATAGAATTCTCTTTAACCATGATTTTTGAGGTACAAATAATAGAACTGTGCCCTCCTGCAGGTGATGAAATCACCAGGGTTCTGAGGCACAGTTCTACCCTAAACAGCAGGGCTCCATGGGGGTAGAGTATTGAAGATATTGTAATTTAAAATTACACCCCAAATTACACCCCAAATACAGTCTACAGAGTAGTAATGAATAAAAATGCCCTGTAGTTATACCAGCTCTTTAGGTGGGTAGAGTGCAGGTAGTCTAGCAAAATATCAAGGCAGATGGTCATGCTTCTTTTGGATGAAATTAGAAAATCCCAAGGGGCTCTGAGGGCTTTAAAATCAAATGTGATCAATAAGTCTAATTTCTGTATCTTACCCAGAAACCCAGAACAGTGCACTTTGGTCTCATTTCCAAAAAATTTCTCAGTGAATCACTGACCACCTGCCCTCCCCTCTAATGGTTTAGGGGGTGATCTATGTCCCAGTGAGAGAGAAAAAATTCAAGAATACCCTGAGGGTCTGGAACTTGAGCTCTGGCCTCCTCCTTGCCCAGTGTGGTCCCATGGAAAAGAACAAGGTTGTTGGCTAAAACATCCCCTGAAAGTAGAACACAGAGGAGGTGGGTGCATATTTCATGACAGACTGTTTTAACTTTCCAAACAGCCGCCTCTTTTACGGCCAGCAGCTACTATTAATTATTTATCAGAACACTTATTTATACACTAAAAGCTAAATGCAATCCTTTCAGTGAAGCCTGGCAGAGTGCAGGCTGGAATAAGTAGCTGTGGATAGCCCTTCAGGAGGGCAGGCTTCATGCAGAGCTCTGCTCAGGGAAGAGCCTGTCTGCATTATTCTCTCTGCTGTTGGTGCCTGGTAATGATATTTACATGTGGGAGATGAAAACCCAGCCATAAGTAAGAGTCTGTAGCTGTGGGGGCGTCAGCCTGATCTCCCTTGGCCAGGCTGAGTAAGCCAAGGACAGCTCTTATGTCACCAGCATCCAAGGAAGAAGAGGGAATCCCTTCCTTTTTGCTTCCTTCCTCGTGAAGGGATCTCACCCTGCCCTGGCTTCCACTTCAGTATTTGCTCTGGCAAATGCTCTGGAGCTCATCCTTGCAGCAGTGAAGGCAGGATTCATTTGCTCCCTTTGCCTCCACCTGGGGAGAGCAGCTGGGACCCCTTCTGTCACCAGAGGGAATGAAATAGGTTTAAATGCTTCTCTGCTCCTTTCAGAATTGAGTTTCAATGGCCATCCATGACTTCTGGTGCCAATGTGTTTTCCTCATCAGGTACTGACATGCTTTCTACACTGGTGTGCTGTTGCCATGTAGTTCTGGTGGCATTGCTTTTTAGGTGGAATACTATTATTTTTCTATAGCAACCGTTAATTTCAGTGGAAATTCCAATTCCATTGTAATTATTCCTCACAGTAGTTGTAATAAATGTTTAGGATTGACGTGGATGATTTTCATTTTCCTCCAGCACCTGATGCTTTTAATAGCTCAATTTTTCTTATTTAAGTATTGACATAGATGGAAAATTGATTCTGAATTTCTATCTAGCACTCTTGTGGGTGGCTTACTTTCTTGAGGGGCACAGCTCAATAGGAGAAAGAGACTTGCTGCTGTGACGTGCATTCTCCAGCCTAACTCAAAATGGGAGACAGGACATTCCACCCAATTTCCAACAGAGACCCTCCTTCTCCCTAAGATCCCAGCCCTTTCACCTGCTCTAATGGTCCCTAACTGCATCCCAGGCCTGAGAATAAGGGATCTGATAAACTGCCACCTTGCACTCCACTCCTTAACACTTGGAAGTGGTTTCAACCCAAGCTCCCCTCAACTTGGGAAATGTGGAGAGCCTTTGGCTCACCCTAAGCTCCCCAGTCTGGGCAAAGTGCAGCTTTCTCCACAATTCCAATTTAACCTTTTCTTCAGCCATCCAGGCCACAGCTTGCAGTGCCTTGCTGCTCTTAGCCCAGGGGCTGCTTTGTTCAGAAAAGCCAATTTTGCGGGCATGGAAAACAGTTTTTTGGATACACCTATGAAGGTGCAGAAAGAGGATCGGAATTAGATGCTTTTTAAGGTCATTCCTAACCCAAACCATTCTTAGATTCTGTGATTATGGAAGCTTTGCAAGGTATACACTTGATGGAAGCAAATAGCAGTGTATACATGCAGCTGAAGCTCAGCCAGCCCTATGGTTATAGAGGGAATCGAAGCAAAATTGTTTGTGGGCTAAATCAGAATTATTTGGAACAGAAATTATACTTTTTTTTTTTTCTTTTTGGTTGAAGTTCATTATATAGTTTCCTTTACTGCTTGTGGAAAAATGATCTATCTTTTTCTGGGGACATAGTTAAATGCAATTTTTTGTTTATCCAGCTGAAAACTCATAGTCAGAACTAATAGTAACTCATCAGCATTTTCTGTGCTCAGTATTGCCATGGGTTTACAATATATGGCCACATTTTCTTTAAAGTATCTCATTATATTGCTGGGATAATTCCTGTACTGCAACCTTAAAAAAAAAAAAAAAGTCTTTACTATTAGCATATTTTGATCCTGTTCATAGTGAATGTGATAGCTGAACTCTAGAGCAGCTCATGATTCCTGCATGGTGTCAAGTCTGATCATGGCCATTACAAAGAGTGATACAGCAGATATCACAGCTTCTAAACACCCATAAAGTTTCAATAGGACTTGCAGAACTTGGTGGTGGGAGTTAACAGGGTGTTGAGGCTGTAAAGGATTTATCTATATGTGTTTGCAAGGGGTCAGTCACTGAAGCATCCTGCTCTCTGCTTAAATGTAACCCTTTGAATTTGATTTACTCTGATAAAATGCAAGTTAGAGGAGCATTTCCTCAGCCTTGCAGAAGAGAGTGGTGTCAACAAGACATTAATATACTCCTGCTTTCAATTCTGAGGCTTTCAGGCATTAGGCATCTATTATGAATCAAAAAAAAAAGCCATGTTCTGGGGAAATGGCACAAAACCTAATAGACAGTCTTAAACTTCTGGAGAGAGCAATGTCATTAGGAACATCTAACCCAATTGAGCAGATCATATCTGTATCTGATTGATAAGATCCAGGAGAAAACTCGGAGCCAAGAATTTTCTTAGTTAAATGCGACTTGGCAGTTCACACCCCGCCCCCAGCCCCTCCTTTAGAGCAGCATTTCCAGAAGCAAGGCAGACAGTGCAGCTTGGTGGAGGGGAGAAGGTGCATGGGGAAGGTGTGCAGACAGGATATGGGGCAAGACAGGGAGCACCTGGGAACGTTGTCAGCTATTGAAACTTTATGAGCAACGAGATCTTGCTGTCCTTCCACAGCCTGAACATTTATGGCAGGAGGATAGTGATTCAAACTACTGAGGAAAGGTGGTGAAAAAGAGTTACTTCTCTTTTTATCTTGTTCTCTGAGAGCATTCAAAGCTAGAAAAGGTATAGGAACATGCTACAGGGGGTAGGCCAGATTGTACAGCATTTATTCACGAGGAGGGAGGCTTTAAGCCATGTGAAGGACAGCCTCAGGAGTTAGTAAAAAATTATCTGGTAAATTCCCTGCGGAAAAGTGAGCTTCACGAGTGTGGGGTTTCGGAGGTATGTGTGCTTACAACAGTGCAGCACTTGTAGGAGGAGATTTGTTCTCCTCTAAGCATTTTCCTGTGAGTGTTCATTCCCAGCAGCAGTGACTTGGAGCCCGTGTGCCAGCGGTAGGATAAAAACGCTGGGCTGCTGCTGGACTCGGGTGCTGCAGGATCTGAAGAGCCCACACTGATTTCTTCAGTTTAGCTCTTACTACCTCTAACAATCCTTGCTTCCATTCTAGAAGTGATCATGGTGTTAAAAAAAAAAATGTAGCTGACAGATGTTGTTTGCTATCAAACTGCTGCAAGAGAGCAGATCTGTAGGTTTTGGCTTCCTGACAGTACAATTACTCGTACTTTAGTGCATGTTTAGTATATCTCCATGGAAAGCTTCTACCGTGTCATTCTAGTACAGTAGTTCTGCTGAACTTTGCTAGGTGGTAGCAAATAAAAGCAAAGAATGTGGAGTAGACTACAGAAGCAACTGTATCCTCTTTTTCCCCTCACCTAACTTCCCATGCTCTCCCTTCTGTGCTCTTTCATATATTTAGGCAAATATATGAAAAACAGCTGCTTGCCTCGGAAACAACATCCCTTTGCATCAGGGGAGCTTGCATGCAAACGTGGCAAAGACTATCTCAAACTTCCAAATAATCCTTGGAATGCCAGGCTCTAGGCAGCTTTGGGAAGCACTTACTATGCATAGGTTCCAGGCAGATCATTTGACACCCTCTGCATATTTATACCTGCTCTGAGTATAGGCACTGTCTATGTGGTTGCACGAATATATGCCCAGAAGTAGAGGTTGAGAAGCTGAACAGTAGCTTACCTAGAGAAGAATTTCTCTTCCTAGCGTGCAGCAGAGAGACATCTGCTATTCACAGCTCTTCACTGGGCTCCAGATAAACTAGGGAGAGTTTTCAGTTGCCGGCAGCTTTGTCTGAGCGGCATCCCAGGAAGGCTCCTCTTGCTCCAGCCCCAGTCACTGAACTCTACCGGCACAGTCACATCTCATTTATACCCAGCCTGTCCTCCTCAGAGCGAGCAGCCAGCTGGAATGATTCAAACCTCTGCTCAGCACACCGTTCAAAATGCAGCTTCCTTCTTGGACACGGGGATCACGCCGGGGAGCCGGCAGGCTCCGGCAAGGAAGGCTGCGAGAGCAACTCTGGGATCAGGCGAGGAGCAGCTGCTCGCGGCGCTGCCGCCGGCGCCGCGCTCCCGTGTGCCGGAGTCAGGCTCCGTCTCCCGCGGATCTCCAGGAGTAGCGAGGCTTGGCAGGGCTGTGATTGGCAGGAGCGGCCGATTCCTGCCGCTAATCAAGCCGCAGACTTTCAAGGACTCGGAGCTGCTCTGATGTCATTCCGGCCGAGGTGGAGGGGGGGGATGCTTGGCGAGGACGCCACGGCGGAGGCGAATTCGGAGATGAGCTGCGTTCCTCTCCCACCGCTCTGATTGATGCCGTGCTCCACCGGGATTTGCATAATCTGTCATTGTGCGGCTGGACCACCTCCCCTCCTGCCCGCCCCAAAATGCGGGAGGGAAGTGCCGCTTCCAGCTCTCGGTTTTACACCTGGAGGCTGCAGAGGGAAGCCTAGGAGAAAGGAAAAGTTGATAGAATGAATTTTCTGACAGGAGGATGCCTGTGCCTCCAGTGGCCCCCCCAATCACCCCTCACCGATGCTAAAAAGAGGCTTAATGAAATGCCAGCTCTGGAAGACTTTTTGGTTCCTACTCTTGTCAGGTCACTGATAAGATCACCTGCTACAATAAAAGGTGGGGTTTAGTGCATGACCAAAATCAAGCAGGGGTCACTCAGCAAGTTTGTTACAAATGATCTCCCTGACACCAGCAAATATTCGGTGCTCGGAGGTGAAAAGTATCTTCTTACTGTGTGTGACACAAGTTCCACCTATTTGTTGCATAATTTCTCATTAAAATTCTTTATTTCATCCAGCTAGAGACGAAACCTACCTCCACAGCCAAGAAACATGATTGCTATGTGACTTCAAATTATATTACAGAGGCAAAACTAAACAGTTTCTATATTAAAAGAATTAGATTTTATTCCAATCTAATTTTCAATTTTGCCAGCTTGACATCTTTCACTCCAAAAAGGTTCTTTGTACAATACACTTTGGAATTGAAATTCAGCCAATTCTGTGCAGCAAATGTGAGGAGAAAATAGTTTTGTTCAAGGAGACTGGAACAAACCCATTCTGAGATGATGAATGACGCTGTAAACTCAGATTTGAATCATAGGAGGGTCAGCTCAACCTTTCGTGTTTCCAAAACAGTGTAAATAAATGGTGTTCCATGCCGTCCACCGTTTACATCCTTCAGCTGGGACCTTCTCCATGAAGAGCTGTTTGCTCTCTGTGAATATCCAAGTTTCAAAGATGGTAGAGATTCTGAATTGGGGACTAATTGATTCCTTCTGGCTAAATTAGAAACTGGGCAAAAATCAAAATGCAAACTATGTCTGAATAATTTCCTGCAATTTCCAATTACAAAGCACTTGCTGGGAGACCTTCTAAAAATGCCTTGTACCTATGGCCCGGCTCTGGATTTAGGATTAGTTTTGAGTGTTGGGCATGGGGATCCCACTACAATGGGGTGGTGAGCAGGTGCCTCCTTGTATCCTGTGTTAATGTCAGAGTTTCAGGCAGGCTGTAAACTAAAATAGCCAAACTGAGTTAGTCTCTCCCCAACACACGGAAATATTCTGGTGCGGTTGGTCCAAAACCTGGCAGAGCTTCCTTTTGCTCATCTGATGGTGTGAAAAGAAAATGTCCAGTTGTTTGTTGCTCTTTGTACTGCTCTCCTCGGCTTCTGGCTGCATTTGGAGCACTGGAGAGACGCCTGTGAGCGGGAGGGTTTGGCTGCTGGGCAGCTGTGCTGCTCCAGATGTGGTGGGAGCAGTGCTCTGCCCCTTGGAAGCCACCGCTGCAGATGTTCCCGGGTGGGCCAGCGGCCAAGTGGTTGCACAAACTGTTGAGAGTGTGTCTTAATTCAGATGCTAAAGTCACTCTTTGAACTGAAATCCTTGGCTTGAGCCCTGCAGTGCTGGGTGCATTCTACATAAAGAAGCAGGGCTGTGGATTCACGCTGCCTCCAGAGCTGTTTGCTCTGCTGGTGATTCATTCTAAGTGCAGGAGCAGGGGAATTTCAGTGCCAGGGTCTGCCCTCCTGAGTTTCCCTGAGAATCTGCCAACAGATTCCTGGGAATCTGTTGGCAGAATTGCTCCAACTCTGTGTAACAGAGTGCACCAGCCCTCGGGAGAAAAGAGTACAGTTTGAATTCTCCCTTCCCTCTCCTTTGGGTAGTAGAGAGAATTGAACTCTTCCAGCTCGGTCACAAGTGCACTCGAGTTACCTGGAATGTCCTCCTGATCATGATATAATTCTCAAGCTCTGCTCGAGGGAAAAATAGACAAGAAAGGAAACAGGGCAGCAAGAAACAGAAATTTAGTGTGGATGGAAAGATACAAGAAAACAAGATAAATGCTAGTCATAAAATACTGTATTAATGAGGCAGCACACTTATGCTGAGATACTTGCTGCAGGATATCTGTTTTTCTGGCTCTTAACCTGTGGCACAGATTTTGCATTAGGTGGTGCACATTATTCTGTACCTGTTAATCCTCCTGTGGTCTATTTCCTCCCTGTATAGGCAGGCAATCACAACAGTTCATTCTACTGATTTTGGTAGTTTAAAGCTTGTGGATAAAACCTGTCATTACTTAGCCCAAAACTTTCTGAAAAACATACATTTCTGGATTTGGATCTGTGGCTTTGATGGTGGTTGGGTTTTTGTGTTTTGGAGGGGGTTTTTTAG